>NC_139949.1:16056715-16067855 GCF_963454915.1 Gymnoscopelus microlampas | reverse complement strand
CACACTCTCTCTCTCTCTTTCTCTTTCTCTCTCTCTCTCTCTCTCACACATACTATATATAACAGAATAAACTTATAAGCCTGCCAGCGAGAGGATGCACTGGGCAAAATCCAAGAGGGTAGAGCGGCACAGAAACACATTTGACGCGCTACATGCCCCATGATCATCCCATCAACTTTGCTTGATGTTGCGAGCGGAGTGAGAGGGGGAAAACACAGAGTGAGAGAGAGAGGGGGGGGGGGGGGGGGGGTGGATTATAAAGTGGTGCCATTGACATGCAATATAGGATTTATGAAAAACAGCGACGGTTCACTCATCTTCATTAGATCTGTGGGGGCGAAGCGCTGTTGACGTAACACAGACCTCTATTTATAACTGTCTTACAGGGAGAAGGCCATGGGAACGGCGACATTCAGGCGTTAAGATTTGTCACGCCTCTTAGCTGTATTCCGAGTGCCGGGAAGAAAGAAAAAAAGAAAAAGACGTGACACACAAAGTGAAAAACATCTCTCAAGGTTCTGCAGTGGCCTATATATAATAAAGGAGGAGCGGAGAGAATATGACACACCATTCATGCCACTGGAAGCCATTTTCTCAGTTGATGAGGTGTTTCATGCTTCTTTAAGCACAGATTGCAAAATGAGAGTCACGTTGTGGCCTCGAGTGTTAGCCCATTCAATCCGGGGACGCATCCGTGTCATTTTAGATTTTAGATAAAAAAATATAGCAGATATACAAACTTATAGCGCGACACTCGGTGCCGTGCTATGTGCTTGTAGATCTGCTATTTTTGAAAAATCTTAAAAATGTGCGCAAATCGAATAGGCCTATATATTTTTTTAAAGCGAACATTTGTCAAATATTTAGTTCCTGGGACCCCGAGAAGCAAAGATTTGAGTTACAAATGTTCGCTTTAAAAATATATATATTCAAAGATTTGCACAAATGTTCACGAAAAAAAATAAAAATAGCAGATCTACAAGCTCATAGCGCGGCACTCGGTGCCGCGCTATGAGCTTGTATATCTGCTATTTTTTAATAGCCAAAGAAATCTAAAAACGACAGAGATTCGTCCCCGGATTGAATGAGTTAAGGGGAATAATTGTGGCCTTGCAGTCAACCTCCGCCTTGGCGTACACGGGAAGAACGTGTCAGCGAGGCATGGTGCGTTAAGACGCCACGGATCAGGACGTGCACTTATATTCTGCTGTCGATGCCCTTTAGCATGGCAGACTCTATAAGAGAGCTCACTACACCATGACAGCCGTTCAACTCAAATGACTGATAAATGTCCCGCGGCTTAGGCAACAGCACGAGATTTACTGATTAATGACGCATCGTGGGGAAGGTTTCGCCGACGTAGATAATGGTATTATTGGGTCTTTGATATTGGGTATAGCTAGCTAGGTCACAGCCGCGCGCCGCAACGTGCGCTATGCACAAGAACTGTGCCGGTTGCCGTGTGCGTGCTTCTACTCTTTATCTTAATAAGACAATTAGGTCAAATTGTGTAGCGACACATTTGCAATTTGTTTCGTCAGTTCTGTTTTATCAATGGAGAGGGTGAGGGTGAGGTTAATACCAAGAACTAATGCGCTTAAGAGAACGGTAATGTACAGAGCAGGAACACATTGGAACGCCCTCCCGTCACAGGTAATGAAGATAGACAATAAATCAAGCTTCAAAAAGAAATTGAAGGAAGCCGTGATTAGTAAAAGAGTTAGATTTAGTTAGCTTGTTTAATGTTTGAACTATGATTAATTGGATATAAAAAAAAAATGTTTTGTAATTTCTTGATTTAAAGTAATGTACTATGTAATCATTTATAGAATTTTTGAAGACCGAAATCTCCAATCCTTTTTGTTTTGTTTTGTTTTAACTATGTAATGGTAGAATTACATTGTATCATGTTTTAATTGGATTGTAAAGTGTGAATGTTTGGTCCCCAGGAAGAGTAGTCTTCACAGTGGTGAGGACTAATGGGGATCCGTAATAAACAAACAACAAAACAGACAAAATAGCAACTTTTTTAAAAAAAAGAAAAATCTCTCATGACAACTTTTGTAGACTATTACTGCAGGTTAGTACCAATCATAAAAGTAATGCTTGCTCGGCATTCCAGTAACAATTGGAGGATTACGTTGGC
This sequence comes from Gymnoscopelus microlampas, assembly GCF_963454915.1. Lineage (NCBI taxonomy): Eukaryota > Metazoa > Chordata > Actinopteri > Myctophiformes > Myctophidae > Gymnoscopelus > Gymnoscopelus microlampas. The sequence continues at coordinate 16,065,709 of NC_139949.1, read as the reverse complement.
GCTAAAATGTAATACCAAGAGCCACGTAGCCATGTAGCATGTCAGAAACCACAGCATTTCCCCCCCTACAAATGGCAATTTGCGGATATAATGTCCATATCCAGATCCCATATGCATGAGCAAGCCAAATATAGATTAAAGCACCCAGCATATGAATATTCAACATAGGGACTAAATGGGCTACTTATTATTTACTATGATCAATGATTAAAGAAGCATGGATGTAGTTCATGATTGCCCACACGCACCACTGGTTTTGGTTTGATTGTTTGTGTGTCGACCTCTGCCTTCAATGTAGGACACACTGGAGACACGTCTGCTTCGACCAGGAGAAAGTCGAAGAGCTATTCTTCATGTCAATAACCTTTCTGTGTGTATTGACAATAAGATTGAGAGAATGAGAGGGTGCGATAAAGGGAGTGGGGAGGGGTTGGCATGAGAGAGAGAGAGAGCGAGAGAGAGAGAGAGAGAGAGAGGGGGGGGGGGAGACAGAGAGATGGACAAGGCCTTCTGTTTTTTTTGGGGGGGGGGGGGGTGGGTGGGGGGGGACTTCAGGTCTCTGTGCCATTTGATGAAGATGAAGCAAAGCCTTGAAAATCAATACTGGGCTCGATACATCCTTGACCACTGGGCTAGCAACCGAGGGATTCGTTTCAGGTGCGAGTTGAATACATCGAGATACCCGCTGCGGCTTCAGTCGATTTCAGTGCCATTGTGGCAGCACGCTGACAGCACCAGGTGCAATCAAAACCAAAATAATCCTTCAAAAAGCATGGCTAAACTCAAGTACAAAGGCAACTCCACTGTAGTCCGAACAAAAGAAAGTTATGAAGGTGACATCACTAGTCCAGTCCCATAAAAACAATGGCAAATCTGGCAATAAACACAGTAAATGAATGAAAAGCATGTCCTGTCGACACAAAATTGCAGAGCTCTGTTTTGGGAAGATAAGTACAATTATTTTGCCATTAAATCCATGATTTATTAGGAAAACAAGACAAAGGCATAATCTCTCAGGCATGTACAAGACCTTCATCAGACCTCATCAGTCAGCCGCATAACAATAAAGGCTGATAGATAACGATAAAAAAACTGCCACTAAATTATTATTGCCTCAGCCGACTAAATGGCAACCGTCGCGGGGGAGGAGGAGGCATAGGCGGGAATTTCTGTTGGTTACACAAAGAGACAGAGCCATTTCTCACCAACACTGCCCTCAATATTGCAAGCTGCTGTGGTGCACCCCCCCCCCCCCCCCCCCCCACACACACACACACACACACACACACACACACACACACACACACACACACACACACACACACACACACACACACTCTAACTCCACTCCCCTCCCCCCCAACAAGAGCCATAATACCCAGGGGAAATGCATCGTCTACAGTGGCTCTGTGTCTCACTCGATATAGCAGGTATAGGTATAGCCCCATAACATGGCCATTGGACCGTGGCCATGCAAACTAACTATTGATCCAGAAAGAGGAAGGGGGGGGGGGGGGATATATAGGATAATAATGGCTTCACTTAGTCTGGTGGCTGTATAACCCCAGGATCATCAGGTTACGATAGACGTGGCGGAGGCAGCGGCGGTATATGGTGATGAAGGGAGGGGGGGGGGGGGGGGGGTTGGCGAGTGTCTGTGTTCTGTGTATCGACCTGCAGGTCACTTAAAGGGTAGGCTATCACAGGGCGTCCATGATAAACTGGCAACAGTGACATCTAAAATTAAGTGCACTGGTGTTCAGTAACTAAGTACATTAATTAAGTGCTGTACTAAGTACACTTTTGAGGATTTTGTACTTTACTGGAGTGTTTCCCATTTGCAATACTTTTAGTTCTACTCCACTACATCTCAGAGGGAAATATTGTACTTTTACTCCACTACAATTATTTGAAAACTTTGGTTACTAGTTACTTTTGATTATTATATACGAAACATATATTAACCACTTCAGCCCTAAATATATTTCGGCCATTTGAAAATCCGATCTACAAGCTCACAATGCGTCGCGATGCGACACAGTGTGAGCCTGTAGATCGGCTATTTTAAAATTATTTGTATGCATTTTGGACTTGTGAAATGGGACATTCTGCTCAATGAATACTTTTACTTTTGGTACTTTAAGTACATTTTGATACCAACACTTTTGTACTTTTACACAAGTACATTTTGAATACCTTACTTTTACTTGTAACAGAGTATTTCTACACTGCAGTATTGATAGTTTTACTTAAGTAAAAAATGTGAGCACTTTTTCCACCACTGATTAAGTGTATGATGACTCTACCTTGTTAGTATCCAGTAAAGATACCAGAAGTTACATAGAAAAACCCTCAGTCTCTGGTAAAAGAATGATGCAAATTCTTGCGGAGCTAGTTCAGGATGACTTAAAGGGGAATACCACTCACGTTTAACATTGAACTATGTCTTTAATACACCTTAGAACTGTTGTGTGGAAATAAGAAAAAGGTCCCCCCCCTTCTATGTTGCCTAAAACTAGATACTTGATTGAGGTCATGTGATCAGTGACATACGCAGGCCGCAGGGTGTGTACTTTTGGCTCCAACCCCTGAGCCAAAAGTACACCCTGTGTATGTCACTGATCACATGACCTCAATCAATTCTCCAGTTCTAGTCAACGTTGAAAATGAGTGGTATTCCCCTTTAAAGCAGCGCCAATTCTTGATCAGGTGATCCGTCACATGCACACTTCCTCCCTGCTTACTGCTCTTCCTGCTTGCTGCTTTCCATTTAATTTGACACTAAACTCTCTGGGGAGGAAATGCAGCAGTTTTTATATAGTTGCATATATTCTTTCTATAACAAGGTTAAGAAACCTTTAGTTGCCTCATTAATTCAGTGCCACTTCGACTATGCCTGCTACTGTATAGTGGACTTTCACTGAAGGGTAAAAAAAAAGGTAGGGCAGAGTGCTGTTATCAGGTACATGATCAATGTTCCTCCCAGGAGACATATATAGGACCTGCAGAAATGAAGGAAGACGGATTATTACTCCTTGAAGATTGAGTTAAACAACTTAAGTCTTCAAGATGTAATTCACGAAAGGGCCCCGGAATTTATGAACTGTCAAACGGATAGGATTGGAAGCCAGCACAATAGGCTCTATGCACAGCAGCCATAGCCTACTGGAAAAACTTTATTTGGGCCCTTTTCTTAATTCCTTCACAGGTGTTAAAATACTAATTAAGGCTCTGTTCCATTTAGTGTGGCACAGTGGTCGTCTTATTTTCAAGGACCCCCATAACTCTGAGAGTTATGGGGGTTTGTACACTCTCAGAGTTACACACCCACCACAAGGGGCCATTTGGGAATGAAAATGGAGTGTTTCTAGTGAGCCAACATGCACAAAATCAGCACCCTGACCAGAATGGAACAGAGCCTTCATTAGTATCATTGGGTAACACCTGTGAAGGAAGTAAGGAGACACCCAATTTCTTTCCAATATGGCTGCTGTGCATATGTTTTTTGGCTCTTGTGATCTTGTGATCTTGATAAGAAAATCCCACCAGGGAAAATCAGTCACGAAAGGCAGCACAGCAGTTAAGATACTGAAATATTAAGAGTACACACAGTAACCATGTTACTCACATAGTGTCCTTATACATTAATTAACGGTTGTTAACTTCAGAGCTAATTAGACTATTGAATGTGCAGAGCGAGCATAGTGTGTCTCATTGTGCCTTCATGGCTACCCGAACAAAACACAGAGTACGTCTATTGTATTTCCCCTGTCCTTTTACTCCATGGATTTCGAGGGTTTCGGTGCAATGACAGGCCAGCAAATCCCCGGCACCCAACTTTAACTGGTTCGCCGAGGGATTTCCAGCTATTGCCCCTGCACTCTTCTCTCACCAGCTCTTCGTGTTTTTGCTCTTTTGCACTCCTTGGCCTCTTCGATCCGGTCTTCCTATAGGGAACAGTAAGTTCCAGTAAGATGACTTGCCGAATCCAATGTTAACACCGGGTCTGGGCAGAGTGAAGTGGCTGAGATGTGCAGTGGGCAAAACAAAAAGCCCTCAGGAGGAGCTTGTCTGGTGTTGTGCCTTCTCCCCATAGCTCTGACAAAGGTGATGGACTGCTTGCGGGTGTGCTGGTATACTTTGTGTCTTGAATCGCTGTGCTGATTGCATCCGCCAAAGCCCTCGAGGACCTGGCCATGGCGCCAGTGGTACCGCCCACCCCCCCCCCCCCCAATGCCTTCGGACAGCAACTGAGGAAATGTGCTCCAAAGTGCCTCTCTTCTGGAAGAGTTGGCATGCCCGGAGTGTCTGCCGAGCCCCCAGCGGTGTGGATTGACTGGGCGAGGGAGAACATCATCAGGGAAAAGAGCAAGAAGCATATAGAAGAAATCAGAATGTCTGTAAACAAACACACACACACGCACACACACGCACGCACACGCACACGCGCACACACACACACACACACACACACACACACACACACACACACACACACACACACACACACACACACACACACACACACACACACACACACACACACACACACACACACACACACACACACACACACACACACACACGCCTCCTCCTGAAAAATTACACTCAACGACACAGATCATACAGTTGTTTTTTTTACCGTTTTTTGGGGTGATTTTATGACTATTTGGTCAATTGGAAATGAAACATTAGGCATGTCTACATTTGATAAAAGTAAAAGAAACCTGAAGCTATTGGACCGTAAACAAGAGATCACACTCACATTTTATACTGACGTTCTTGATTATTACTTCTGTTGCTCTTTCTCTTATTAGTGCCAAGAAACATAACCTTGAAATGTTGTTGAAAGAATACACAATTGAAAAATACGACATAAAAAATTAAATGGGCTCCTGTAATAGATTATTTCAGACTACCACTGCAAAAAAAAATATTTTCTCAGCCTATTGACGAGACTCGATCCTCTTCATGTAGATGCTGATGATGCCGTTTGCTGAAAAGTGAACTGTTTTTGTTTTGTTTATTTACATGACATAATGCCTGTGTACAGTTTAAATATGCATAAGTATACATATTTGATTCCCAAGAAAAGAAAAAGAAAGAATTAAGGTGGCTTTGTGGGGAGTGCTGATGGCTCACTTTTAAGGGAGGGAGTTTGATTCACGGCTGTTTTTATTTCCATGCATTGCTTGTTTGTTTCCACTGAGGACCATTTTGGAAATACAGTGTTTTCACTTTCACTGCTTTTGGTGCTATCCTCTTGTGTTTTGTATTGTAATAAAAGTCTTACTTATATCTTATTTGTAAATCAAACTAAGCGTGCGTGCGTGCGTGCGTGCGTGCGTGCGCGTGTGGCATGAGTGGGAGGGAGGTTATAGAAATATACTTCACTTCACTGAAATATGCTTCACTCAAATGTATATAAACATTATATTAACACATTTCCAGTCACGTCACTAAGTTATAGCACTGGGAGCACACTACATGGCAAATTAGACTGGATCCGGGCTACGTGATTATGACTCTTTGAATCGTTAGTGTCCATAATCTCTCATTCTTCTACATTTAATTCTTCTTATGTGACTAACATAAGAAGAAGCAAGGCTGTCAGAGAATGAAATGAGCATGTCACAGCCTATATCCCTATTGGTCCACTTATAATTGAGCCGATAAATGAAGAGAGCAACACAAACCTCGACTCCATTTTCTTTTAGTCCCGCTAGCGAGGTTTCTAAGGATGGCAATTTTGGCTGTGTGGTTGGATCACTTCATACCACTTTGATCTGGTTGGGTGTAAGGACCAGGCACACCACCTATAGGGACCGTTAGCGAGGCTTTTAGTTTAGTTTTTAAGCATTAATAAGCCTTTAGTCTTTATCGTTTTCCTGTGCCACAAAACATGATGCAAAGCATGTGGTATTGTTATACGGCGAATAAGTATCATGCCTATCCCTCTGTCCAGGGCTAATAAATGGACACCAAAGTATGGAACCGTATATATAATACACTCATACATATTATATAGGCGTATATCGTAATTTCCTTCCCTGAGAACCAGGAATAATACATTATCAGGAGATGAGGGTCGACCTCCAGTGTCTAAAAGAAAGAAAAAAGCCTGCCGCCTCTTCCCTCTGAAGATACTAAATGTGCCTTCCGTCCCGAGAATAGCACAATCAAAGCATGATGTACAAGTATGAGTCTAGGAGAGCCTTGGATTAATGATGCAAAGGTTCCATAGCTCTAGTACATTAACCCATTGAGACCGAGAACGCATCTCTGTGTCATTTTAAGATTTCTTTGTCTATTAAAAAAATAGCAGATATACAAGCTCATAGCGCGGCACCGAGTGCCGCGCTACGAGCTTGTAGATCTGCTATTTTTGAAAAAACGTATAAATGTGTGCAAATCTTTGAATATATATATTTTTAAAGCGAACATTTTTGACTCTCTTACAACTTCTGGGGGTCCCTGGAACAAAATTCATCATCATCATCATTTTTGAGAACCACTGATATTATAGCAAATATGTTTGTAGAATCCCCCACAAGCAAAGATTTGAGTTACAAATGTTCGCTTTCAAAATACATATACAGTATCAAGATTTGCACACATTTTTCACAATTTAAAAAAAAATAGTGCCGCGCTATGAGATTGTAGATCTGCTATTTTTGAATAGAATGCTTTTAGCTCAAATAAAAAAATGTCACAGATGCGTTCCCGGTCTTAAGGGGTTAAGCAGCATAATGCAGACATCACAGTTCATTGTAACAAACAGTTCCCTATCACCTGGCTGCAACCTATTTTAGCTGATCAATTTGTAAAGGGCTTTCGCTAGATTAATTGTGCTAAACTGGATCTCGCGCCGTCAAACCCCCGCCCCCCCCCCCCCTCTTGCTAATGCTTGATCTTTTATAATTAGCAGTGTGCACAAAGGGACCGCCTGTCTTCTGCATCCCCTGAGGAATTGCAGGTCACATATTATACCTACACTGTGGACAATGAGATGGATGGCCTATGCCTCCAGACCCCTCTGCGCTCTCATCTGAAACGTAAACATACAAAAGCAGACAACATAATATATACTAATTAAAGCCAGTGGTGGAGAGGAACTAAGTACAGTACATTTACTCAGGTACTGTACCTTGCTGTGGTACTTTTAGTTTACTTGAGTATTTCCATTTTATTATATGATATACTTCTAAACCACCACGTCTCAGAGGAAGATATTGTTCGTTTTGCTCCTCTAGTTATTTGACAGCTTTAGTTACTAGTTACTTCGCAGATTTAGATTCTTAATACAAATAGTGTATATATACCAACCACTTGAGGCCTATGTTATACTTTGGCTATTCGAAAATAGCCGATCTAGCTTGAAGTTAGGCTATTTTCAAAAAAGTTTGACAAGAATTTGACTACTTTTACTTTGGTACATTATTAGTCCATAGTGTGCAATATTTTTGATAGTCACGTTATAGCCTGAAAATAATATGCACTGTCTGAAGGTTTGATGGAAACATAACATTATGGACCAAATGCCTTGTCCTTGGGGCAGTGGGGGGAGGGGGATGTTTAATATTTATCATACATCATTCTCCGTCTCGTCTGTCTTTTCTCCATTGTGTAATGGTCTCCTGAAAAACCTACCTAAGTAGATCCCGTGGGGCATATTAGGGCCTCAACACAACTATATTCGCTCCCATGAAGGGATTTGATATTCTTAGCTCTGCCTTGATACAAAGTAATTGTATTTGAGGGGTTGTTTTGAGTTAAAGATGCACTATGTAACAATCGATCTGTATCGTAGAGTATGTTAATATAACTTATACAATTGGGGTGGTTGTATTTTGGTCTCCCTGCTGCTCTTCTATTGAGTTATTTAGATCCTTTGTCTGGTTTGACGTAATCTCTCAAGACGGATTCTGCTAACAGCAGAATCTCTCTGCACCACTACCCTAAACATGTAACGTTTTTGTTAGTATAAATAAACATGGAAGCACACGGGAGGAAGTGGAGTAAGAAATGGGAGGAGCTAAATCGAGTTCCCGTTACTATACACAAAAAAGAAGGTGGTGCCCCCAGTGGCAAAAACAACTTTATTTATTTTACCGAATGGGTTTGACATGACTGGTTGACAAGTGGTACTGCATGAAGGTCAAAATTTAATTTCTCCCCTGAACAAGCAAAGGCTACCTTAGCTCAAGTGGGAAAAAAGTCATCCCTTGTGCAGGATACCTGGGTTCAAATCCAAGGTAGGACTTTAAAGTCTAAGGGTAGCCGTGACTTGCTGATTAATCCACAACATTGGCTACTGCACAGCTTTATCTTCCATACATAGTCTGTGTTGAATATCTTTTTATCTGGACCAGCGTTCTGACTGCATGTGCTCATCTCAATAAATGTTCAAAATCTGTGTCACCGGCATATCTTGAGAATCTCCTGACCGATCGACTTCAAACTCGGCGTGCCGAGAACCGCGACAACAGGAGCACAGAGGATGCCTATTCTCTTTCACCAACTGTGTGAGAAATGCTATTTATGGACTCCAGTTCAGCGTTCAATACAATCATCACTTCCAAACTTTAAAAAAAAACGTACTGACCTTGACTTCGACCCTGCTATAACTGGGTTCTTGACTTAATCTAATCAACAGACCCCGGCATTTTAGCATATATAGGCAATCTCACCTCCTCAACCATCACTGTGTCCCACAAGGTTGTGTGCCGAGTCCTCTCCTCCTCTCCTCTTTTCATATTAACCCATTGAGACCTGAAGCCCATTCTACACTCCTCTCCTAAATCTCAACAGTTTTCTGAAAAACATATGTTTCTATATCAGTGTTGCTCAATCTTTTTCATGTCAAGGACCCCCAAAATTATATGTATTTGGCCGTAGACCCCCATCAAAATATTTTGTTCCAGGGACCCCCAGAGGCAAAGATTTGAGTTAAAAATGTTCGCTTTAAAAATATATATATTCAAAGATTTGCAC
>NC_139949.1:15776715-16051715 GCF_963454915.1 Gymnoscopelus microlampas | reverse complement strand
GCATGTTGCACAGACCCATGGGGGAAGGGTGTTCAGCTTATCATCTTGGAATTAATCAGTCCCAAGTGTGCGCCGGTGGTATAGTTATGTATGTGTGTGTGTGTGTGTGTGTGTGTGTGTGTGTGTGTGTGTGTGTGTGTGTGTGTGTGTGTGTGTGTGTGTGTGTGTGTGTGTGTGTGTGCGTGTGTGTGTGTGTGTGTGTACGAGTGTGGAATTGCACGTGTGGATATGCATTCTACTGTGTTGGAGATGTGGGAAAATAATGTGAGTGTGTGTGTGTGTGTGTGTGGGGGGGGGGGGGGGCAATACTTACTTTTCATTGCTCAATTAACCATAATATGAACCCTATAGCGTCCCTATTTTGGGGGGAAACATTCGTCAAGCTCACAATAGATCGGCTATTTTCGGCAAAGAGATATGGTATAGAGAGGGGGAGGGGGGAGGCAGGGGGCCAAAGACAGAGCGCTGGGGGACCCTGTTCTATATACATGTGGTTTAATGTCAGCAACCACAACACGGTTATCGTAGTTGATTCACGAGGGAGAACAAATTCTGCATTATTACCAAGACAGGGAATGAAAAAGGATGAATAAAACAACAGGTTTTAGAGACATCAAGTCCGAGTCTCTCATGAGCTACTTACTGGAGGATGCAGAGCCCAATTTATAACCATTGCTATTGTATTCCAGATTACTGGCATTCGCATTTGAGGTCCCCAGAAGCTTGTAACGTTACGTACCCTTGAGCAAAGCACCAGAGACAACACCGATCCAGCGGTACCGTATTGCAGGTGATATCGGTTCCTTACAGTCCACTGTAATGAACAGAGTTGTCTACGACGGTAGCATGTCACGTGTGGTTGTATTTAGACGTGTACAAATAAATGATACGTTCAGGAAATTGCTCATCCTACCACTCAAACAGAGAGCGTCTCCTTCCCAAACCCCAATGGTTCTAATCAGCCCCCCGCCCACAGGAGTGGCCCAATTCACTCACAACTTGCTACAAAAATCGCTCATGAAAAACTAGGTCGCAGCACAATTTACGGTACACTAATTTGACATAATAAGCCGTTATTACAAATAATGTGTTTCTTATTAGCAATAATGTTTTTTTATTAGAAAGAAACAAACGTTGTTATACCCTTATTTTCCACTATTATCCCTTAATTATGTTCTAATTAGAAATTGAATGAAACTTAACAAAAGGCGTTATTAGAAATGGTGTTCTCTGCTATTAGACAGAAACAAACAAACAAACACAGTTACTTATACGCTAATTATGGAACATAATTCCTAGAGGCTAACAAAGCCTAATAAGACCTAACAAAGCCTAATAAGATGTTATTTCCACTTACTTGACCGTCACATTACAACCCCGCAACTACTAACTACACGATGTGATGTTAGGCTAGTCTACTGTAAGGGTTTTGTTAGAACAAATGTGTTCTTTATTTAATGTTATTTCCACTTACTTCAAGTTACTTTACATCTAATTTCAACAGAACTGTACTGTAAATTGTACATCAGCCATTCTGGGCTAACTTCATGACCCATTATACTTCTGCCTACTTTTGCTTAATACAAAATATTTTGTTGTTATTAGGAACAAATTACCTCTCATTACCACAGAACTGTACCGTAAATTGTACACCAGCTATTCCGTGCTAACGTCATGACACATTATACTTCTGCCTACTTTTGCTTAATACAAAATATTTTGTTATTAGGAACAAATTACCTCTCATTACCACAGAACTGTACCGTAAATTGTACACCAGCTATTCCGTGCTAACGTCATGACACATTATACTTCTGCCTACCTTTTTGCTTAATAAAAATTAATATGTTGTTATTAGGAACACATTACCTCTCATTACTACAGAACTGTACCGTAAATTGTACACCAGCCAGTCCAGGCTAACGTCATGAAAGGAGAATGCTGTTATATATCAGGTGAAGACAAAATAGCCAAAACACATCCTAGTGGCTGGTTGCTGTATAGATCATAACATCAACTCGGAAAGCTTAATAAATTGAAACAATTGCTGCAGCTTATTATTTTATTTTCACTCACTGCAAAATAAGCCTTTTTGTCAATGAAATCCAGTATTATGGGCATATTTCTTTTAAGCTTTGCCACTCCAAGCACTTTAGGAAAAAAAAATAAGGACACTAAAACAAACCTTGACAATTAACAATAAAACATTTCTCTCACAAACGTTGAATAAAATATATAAAACAAGTATCCGAAAGTCTTTATATTCCAAAACAATCCCGGTGTTGCTTCTCACACTGGACATTAGCTCAGCTAGCATGAGGCTAACACCAGTGTAACTCCAGACGCCTGCTTACTACAGTAACGTTAAAACCAGGACTCGTCTTGACTCTAAACAGGATAAATATTAAACACTATCAATACAGATGAGTAAACTCATTCATCACTTATGCACTAAGTGGTACGATTGTCACGTAATGCTCCCGTTGATACACATATGAGTCCTTCAGACACACCAAAACCACTTCCTCTAAAATTGGCTAAGCGTAGTGAGTAAGCGCACACACACATCCCAGCTCGTCCCGCCCCCCAACCAATCAGTATGCTTGGAAAAGTGATGGACCGTCATAAAGACCAATCAGTCAACAAGTTAGATAGCCCCTACGGAAGCTCTCCCTCCGCTCTATAGCTCTGAGATGAGGTTCCTCGTTTCTCTGTGCCGTTTTAGCAGGACATTGTCGCACATTTTCCATTTTACATGTTTCTTACCCCTTTCTGCACATCGTATCCAAAAAGTAAAGGTTTTCTGCCATGCTCTCAGATGTTTTATGTTCTAGCGCACAATAAAAGCTATCCAACAAATTGAAAAAAGCCTTTCATTCGCCTCTGTCCTCATCCGGTTACATGTTTTTAAGACATTGCGCCCATAGACATAACATTGCTGGTTCCCCTACTGGTCAAATGTTGAATTGCATCTTCTAATGCAAAATATTATGGAACCGGCTGAGGACAGAGGCGAATTAAATAATGGGTCATGAAGTTAGCCCAGAATGGCTGATGTACAATTTACGGTACAATTCTGTTGTGATTAGATGTAAAGTAACTTGAAGTAAGTGGAAATAACATTAAATAAAGGCCTAATAAAGAACACATTTGTTCTAACGAAACCCTTACAGTAGACTAGTAGCCTTACATCACATCGTCTAGTTAGTAGTTGCGGGGTTGTAATGTGACGGTCAAGTAAGTGGAAATAACATCTTATTAGGCTTTGTTAGGTCTTATTAGGCTTTGTTAGCCTCTAGGAATTATGTTCCATAATTAGCGTATAAGTAACTGTGTTTGTTTGTTTCTGTCTAATAGCAGAGAACACCATTTCTAATAACGCCTTTTGTTACGTTTCATTCAATTTCTAATTAGAACATAATTAAGGGATAATAGTGGAAAATAAGGGTATAACAACGTTTGTTTCTTTCTAATAAAAAAACATTATTGCTAATAAGAAACACATTATTTGTAATAAAGGCTTATTATGTCAAATTAGTGTACCGTAAATTGTGCTGCGACCAAAAACTATATAACCTCCTATATTCCATTTTCCACCTTCACATCTGTCTCCTTCTCTAATAATCAAAAAGTGCTATATATTTCATCTCGCACTTTACTTCCAGATGGTTCGTTTTGCACCTTCTTTGCCACATCCGTCACGGGACAGAAACAAGCCCTGCCGTGCTCTATGGAAAACAGCCCAAAAGGGCGCCCAAATGAGCCCAAAATCGCTTACACACAAAGCAGACCTGGCACCCCATTTCAACGTCACAGCAACATGCAGCCAATCAGCCTCGACGGCAATGCAGCCTACGCCAATCATGTGTGAGAGATCTACAAGCTATGGGGCAGAGGCTTGATCGCAGCGCAACTGTGCACACACACTCCCTGGATGCCAATTCAGAACCTCTGCCCCATTTCTTTCACATGGCCCTGTTATAGTGCCACCAGGAGGCCGCTTTTTGCAAAACACATTTTCTCACAGTACTGCTACATATTTTGTCCTAACATCACGCAAATCGATACACAGTATCTCTATAGTCATTAAAAAAAACACGGTCTTTCAGATTTTTCATTTTCCATCCTGATTGACTAAAAATGGCTTCCAAAGTTTCCAGGACTGCACCCACATTCCCACTATGCCGAGCAAGAAATTCCACTTGAGATTTTTCTAATCAGCCTCATGGTGGCGCTATAACAGTCCGATTTGTGTTTTTACCTATACCTGCACCAATCTGTGTAAAACTTTGTATGTGCACTCTCTAGAGGTCAAGGAAAAACCTTTCCCCTGCATTTTTCACATCTACCTTTTATAGCTCCACCAGGAGGCCGACTTATGTACAACATATTTCTTTACATTACTCCTTCCGATTTTATCTACATTTCACGCAAATCGGTACACATGATCTCTATAGTCATGTGATCAAGACGGATCTGTTTAATCTTTCATATTCCATCCCGATTGGCTAAGATTCACATCTAAAGTTTGCACAAAATGCCGCAAATCATGAATGCAGCGTCCGATTGTGGTCAACTTTGCACGCACATTCACACTATGTTGAGGAACAAGTGCTACCATTTTAACATTGGCCTGTGGGGGGTCCCCACCGACTCTACCTGGCCCTTAGGTGGGCCCCACCTAGGCAAGTCTATGTGGGGCCGAGGTGGGTCTTAACTGCGATGCCCATGCGGGCTATAAGTCGCTTCTACCTGGCCCTTAGGTGGGCCCCAACTAGCCACGTTTATGTGGGACCAAGGCGGGTCCTAACTGGGTTTGCCCATGCAGGCTTTAACTGGGTTCTACCTGGGCCCTAGGTGTACCCTAACCAACCAGAGTGCAGTGCCCATCGCTCCAAATGTTGTGACGTCAGGGCTCTCAATACTGCACATTGGTGGAGGAGGAGGGGCCGCAGGGCGCCCGCACACATCGCTGAACCAATGGTAGCCCACGGATGTTTCCTCTGGAGATTTAAAATCTGCCCCTCTATGCCACATATCATCCGCGCTACAGGGTCTTCACTGACCGAGCCACGGCCCCACTGGCCCTCATGACGCTATGCCACTTATATGTGCTGCCAAGTGGCCGCGGGCGCTACGTGGGCGTGGCGGCGGGCTAGACGCGAGGCCCTGCGTAGCAGGGCCGAGCTTCTAGTCAAATCAATTAGCAAAAGTAGTTGTGAAAGTTGCATCTATGACATCAAATTAACATGCATGCAAGGAAATTCATTATTAAATTGAACTACTGCAAATCCAACCCTTTTTTTCTGCTATACAAAATCTTAATGATATCCAGATTTTCACATGATTTCCCTTCAAGGAACATTCACCCAATCAAATAACATAGACCCCAGTAAAAACATAAACCTTTGAGTCCTGAAAAACTGAGTTGAATGGTAGCCCCCGTTCCATTCTGCAATTGAAAGAAAAATGCTGAGAAGAATACACATTTTAATTTAGCCTTCAACCAATTCCCACTCAAAGCAATTATAGTGAGAACTGACTGAGCGTTAGCTACGCAAATGGACCTCCAGGCCACGTAGCACATCCCTTGGAAGAACAGGCAGAATTAGTGGTAGACGGCATTGTTCTGCCTTTAATAGTCCACCAGTCTGTTCACCCGCACATCTCCAGTGATAATACAAACACTGTCGGAAAAAGGTCTCTACAGTAGGTGTTCTAAATAATGTTAGCCAGGCTTCATTTTAGAGCACTTTAAGCCGTACCCCTAAGAGACATGGCTTATGCATTGTCAATAATTAGCAGTTATCTAATGAACGCAAGACCTCATTACAGGACAGACCCCATTACAGGATAATTATGTATTGAATTGAATGCAGTGTTGTATGTGTATTATGTATGAGCGTGTGCTGTGTGGCTCTGTTACTGTAGGTCATCTTTATCATTTCATCTCTCTCTGCCATTCCCCCTCTCCCTCTCTCTCTCTCTCTCTCTCTCTCTCTCTCTCTCTCTCTCTCTCTCTCTCTCTCTCTCTCTCTCTCTCTCTCTCTCTCTCTCTCTCTCTCTCTCTCTCTCTCTCTCTCTCTCTCTCTCTCAGCCTCAAACTAAATATCTGAGCAAAAAGAGATGTTCTAAACCTAATTAGTGGCCCCATTACTTATTTAAAGCCAACTTGTTTGTGCGAGCACAGAGGTATAAATTATCCAATAGACGATGTCCTTCAGGGTATTTTGTTGAACAGAGCTTTATTAACATCAACTGGAGAGGGCAATTTAACGCCAGCTCAATTATTTTCTTGCATCCTGGCCATCGCTGTGGTGCTAGATCCAGCCACAAGCAGCCAGTTAACATCCACTTAGTGAGACAAGGGAACCATAAGGAATTAACAGCACTGTTAAAGACAGTCTCTGTGGACAAAAATGGATGATCCTTCACGGAGATAAGGGACCGTTTCAAAGTAAACTCGGAGTGATCTTGAGCGAATACAATCCCTTTCTGTCTCAGTGACAGCTCAATAGGCGCGACACATGCTGGAACCAGGTGGAGTGGCTGCTACGAATGCTATGATTAGACCTTTTTCAAAAAGACTATGCAACTGAAAAAAAGAAGAAAACAACGTCTCTCTAGACAAGATTAAAATCTCGAGATTTCAATTTCGTCTAGCAAGACTTCTGTTTTTTTTCACCCTTTTTTCCCCCCCGGTTGCATAGTGTTCTGTCACTATGAACGTCAGATCTCACCAAAAAACAAATTTAAAAAAGCTATTAAAATATGCGATCTAACGCAAGGCCTATTGGCGCACGTTTTAAGCTGTGGCGGACCCGGGATGGAGTTACGTTTTTTTTCTACTGTACCATTCATCCTAAGATATCATAATAACGTCATAGAAAAGGTAAGAAAACCGAGGTCCAAAATTCCTCTTTAATACTTTTCATTAGTTAAATATTCATAAAAGCCACAGACAGACATACCCACTTTCAAACTGGCATATCCCTATTTTGGGCAAGTCATTATACTGTAGGTGAAAACGTTTCAAATGTTTATAAGAATAGAAGAATTGAAATAATAGTCAATCTATAAGCTCACAACACATCGCATCACAGCAGTTGTTTTTTTGCGGAACACTGGCATACGACAAAGTATAAAATAGGACATTCATTCATGAGAAAAAACAGGAAAAAAAACAGAAAGATGAATGGATATACAAGGTTTCTGCCTGAAATGCTGTATTGAGGCACAAAATAAGCTGTCAAAGACAGTATCAGAGGCCAGAGAAAGCTGGATGTTGGCTGGTGTCTGTGGAAACGGTCCATTGTCAATATCACCTTTTTAAGGGTACTTGACCAGACTTAATTTATCAATACTATTGTTCTACGTTTAAGTAACTCTCACAGTGAGGGGGAAGTGGGGACCGTGCACTTTTAATGCCTGTGAATCCATTAATGCACTTGGCAATTGACCTTGTGATGAACAGTTAAGTGCTCTTTAAGTAAGCACCATACTTAGAAGCAGCGACACTCCATTCTCTTCCCCTAGTGAAGCGCTATATAATAAGGGCAGGTAATTACAGTTATCATTAAAGCTGCATTACTGACACAATTCTGGGAGGTATATGTAGGTTTAGTACGCAAAACATGAATTATTTCATCTTTGGATCCTGTTCACAGGTGCAGAGACGTGATAGGGCTTGTTCAGTTGCTGCCCCCTCCCCCTCCCTGTGGAAAACACTCCCTAGTACCACATCAAAGCGCCCCCCAGCATCCCATCGCTCAAAACTGACCTCAAAACCCACCTCTTCAGAATTGATTCCCAACGCTTCTCATTTTTATTCACCGTATTAAACAAAGTTCCTGTTGCTACTGTATATACATACTGTATGCAATATTTGTCTCTGAGATCTATGGAGTAGCAGTATGGCCAAATAATGTATTGGAAAAAAAATTAATACTCAAGTAAAGTAAAAGTACAGTTGAGTAAATGTAGTTATTTTCCACCACTGCCTACGACAAACGTTTCCACAAAGTTTCATTCAAATGGAGATACAGTATCCTGCTAACTGTTGAGAATGGGCAAAACAGAACTCCTGTCCAACTCCATTGGTGGAGGTAAAAAAAACGTATTAAAAGAATGTAATACAATAATAATAGTGAAATGAGCAGTGGGTGATTCACTGGCAGCTATATGCAAAACTTTGTTGTGAAGTTTAGCTGTCTACTGTATTTCCAGTGGTGGAGAGTAACTAAGTACATTTACTTAAATTAATACTAGGTAACTTTTTCAACAAAACTAAAGTTAAATTGTATATCTTTTGTGAGTGGCAAAAGTTTCACAACACCCACTCCGTGAATTTCACCCCCGAAAGCCTTTTATACATATATTTTCTATTGAACGGTGATAGGGGTGTCTTTCCCGTGAAAATGACGTCATCTGGTCGGAAAATGGAAGCGGAAATGCACCGGTTTCCTGTTTGGCCAGGAACTACCGCGCTAATAACAAAAAGGAAACTCACGCTGATTTTAAGAGATTGTATGATTTGAAGATCGAAAAACAACAGAAAAAGAAAACACAGCTCACAGTAACTAAAGCTCCACTGGCTAAGAGAAACGATCCACAGATCGTATAAAACAATTAAAAGAACGCTTTTTGAAACGCTTCCGTCTTCCGGTGAAAACAAATGGAATTCTGGGTAACAGAGGAATAAACGAACGGCCTGCAGTGACGGTAATGACCAGCAGAGGCTGCTTAAAATCGTTATTTGTGGACCTGCACTGTATAACTTTAAGTACTGTACTTAAGTACACTTTTGAGGTATTTGTACTTTACTTGAGTTTTCCAACTTCTAATAGTTTTACTTCTACTTCACTATATCTCAGAGGCAAATATTGTACTTTTACTCAACGAAAATTATTTGAAAACTTTAGTTACTAGTTATATTATTTTCAGATATAAATTATGATATTCACCTTATTCTTGGCCCTTCTCCAGGGCAGAGCCATTGCCCTTTTCTGCTGCTTCCTTCAATCTCTGTTCCCTTGTAGATCTGCTATTTTCAAACATTTTAGTACTTTTACTTTTGGTACTTTAAGTACATTTTGATGCCTATACTTTTGTACTTTTATTCAAGTAAATTTTGAATTCTGGACTTTTACTTGTAAAGGAGTATTTCTATATTGCAGTATTGGTACTTTTATAAGTAAAGAATTTGAGTCCACCACTGTCTATTTCTAATGTGATTGATTAAAAATGTATTACTACAAGTTGTTTTCCACCGCTACATCTGTAGTCAGATGTGGGAGAAAAAAAACATTTTGTGTGCAACCCAGGATAGCCGCTGATCTTTTTCATATCCATCTCCTCTGGAGTAACCTGGCTCTTTGTTGTCTTTCACTGCCCCTCTCTCTCTCTCTCACTTTCTCTCTCTCTCTCTCTCTCTCTCTCTCTCTCTCTCTGCAGTGTTTTCCTCTTCATATGAAGACACCTAAAGTCCTCCAAACAGCTGGTGCCACATCTGCCTCAGAGGAGAGCAAACTGCACACACTCGCAGTAATGTAAATGATTTGCAGTATTAATGAACGCGTTAGATAAAGATCTTAACAAGTGCGGCATCACGCGACACACAAGTGATGAATGCAATGTTATGTATAGCCGTGGGTTTTCTCTACCAAACTTTCAACCCTCTCCCGCCGCACTTAGTTAATTCACCTGTTCCCTCTCTTCCTCTCCCTCTGTCTCTCTATCGCCGCCCTAGCTCATCAGTCATAAATTCAACGGCAAGTTTGTGCAAGCGCCGTGACCAAAACGCATTAACCCATTAAGACCTGAAGCCAACACATTCTAAAAACTACAAAATGTCAGTTTTTAGAATGTCTTCTAAAAACTGTTTTTGAAAAAAATATGTAACTATGTCAGTGGTTCTCAAACGTTTTCATATCAAGGGCCCCCAAAATTATATGTATTTGGCCGCGGACCCCCATCTCAAAACATTTTGTTCCAGGGACTCCCAGAAGCAAATATTTGAGTTAAAAGTGTTCGCTTTAAAATAATATATATTCAAAGATGTTCACACATTTTCACTTTTTTTCAAAAATAGCAGATCTACAAGCTCGTAGCGCGGCACTCGGTGCCGCGCTATGAGCGTGTATATCTGCTATTTTTGAATAGCACAAGTGTAAAATAATACTTTTTAGCTCAAATTGAAAAAGTGACACAGATGCGTTCCAGGTCTAAACGCATTAACCACAATGACAGCTGGAACACTATAGCTGCAATAGAGAAGATGAATCAAGCGAGTGGCATTGCCAAGGCGGTGCCATCCCAAGGCTTTGTGGGGAGCTATACAGCACACCATGTCTTTTACTCTAAAACACAACCAATCCATCACGGAGCAGAAACGGTGCGGCTATCCCCACAAAGCCCACATGCAATCAAGAGAGCCCACAGGGTTTTCAAAGTGGGGGCAGCTGCCCCCCCCCCCCCCCCCCCCCCCCCCCCAGGGGACTGCTGCCAGGAGGAGGAGGGAGGGGGGGGGGGGGAATCAGAACTCTCTAAACTGGTTCCTACCTATATGTGTCTGGGTCCCAACCCTAGAATGACCCTGATCAGTCTATTCTGGGCTGACTGTAGCTTGGTTTTGAGGGATTTCATTAAACCCGCATGCACTAGGGGCAGTGGTTCTCAACCTTTTTTAATTTCAAGTAGCCTACTCCTTGTTTGATATACATTAGGCCACATTTTTTTTATCTCTGGATCCCCACTGTAAAATCATCCATGCTAATTTAAATCTCAAAGTGTGTATGTCACAGGGAAATTGGCATTCGTTGGGAAATTGGAACGGTATGCTCGTTTTTAGGCGCGGGGCTTCGGCGTTTTTTTTACGCGAGGCGCTCCTCCTACTGTATGTTAAATCAGACACTAAGCACCCCTATACAGCCCAAATGGAATGTTCCTCTATTGCATAACATATTTTTTTGCATGATTTGACTGAGAGATTGGCATCTCTGTCGAATCAAGCAAAAAATAAATAAAACTCGGCACTCGGTGCCGCGCTATGAGCTTGTAGATCTGCTATTTCTGAAAGAATAACACTGTGAAAATGTGAGCAAATCTTTGAATATACAGTATATATATATTTTTAACTCAAATCTACAAGCTTGTAGCACGGCACTCAGTGCCACGCTGTGAGCTTGTAGATCTGCTATTTTTGGAATAGCCAAAAGTAAGGAATAGCCAAAGTATAAAATAATGGTTTAAGTGGTTACACAGATGCGTTCCCGGTTTAAATGGGTTGAAGGTTCATAATTGTGATCAAGTGAAGCTTGTCCTTGTATTTCCAGCGGTGCAATTTATGGCATCAAGTGTCAGGTTTGACTGAAGCTCTTTGGCTTCACACTGCTCTGGAGGGCTGTCAAGTGGGGCATTTGTATTCATCTGTGTTTGTCCTTCACAGTGTCTACCTCCTCTGATCCCAAATTGTAGTTTAAGTGCAGTGGTGGAAAGTAATTAAGTACATTTACTCAAGTACTGTACTGAAGTACAATTTTGAGGTACTTTTACTTGAGTTTTATTTTTCATTTTTGTGATACTTTTCTGCTCCACTACATTTCAGAGGCAAATATTGTACTTTGTACTTTTAACATAGATTATTATTACAAATCACACAACATACAATACTTTGGTTATTCGAAAATAGTCTATCTACAAACGCACAGTGCTTGTAATGCAGCATGTTGTGAGCTTGTAGATCTGCTATTTTTGGGATGGGAAAGAAAGTACAAATTTATGAAATGCCCCCCGAACACGGGCCAATTGGCTCCATGCACAGCAGCCATATTAGAAAAACTTTGGGCCCCTTTCTTACTTCCTTCACAGGTGTTACCAATGGTACTAATGAAGGCTCCGTTCCATTTAATGTAGCACAGTGGTTCTCAAAACTTAATTTCAAGGACCTCCATAACTCTGAGAGTGTACAAATGGAACCAAATGGACCCTTACGGGTAGGGTTGCCAACCGTCCCGTATTAGCCGGGACGCCCCGTATTTGAGCCAAAAGGGGCGTGTCCCGTACGGGACTTTGTTTGTCCCGGACTCCGGTGTAAAGGGAAAAATAAAAAATATTCTGTTTGCGCACAATGCAGTGTCTGGCTGCGTGTTTGTGTGCTGTATGCGAAGGGCGCTAGGACCGCTCAGTTGACAGGGCTCGCACACACGCGTGCGTGTGTGTGTGTGTGTGTGTGTGAGATTTTCTCCGGTGGGCGCGGCTCCCCCAAAATAATTAAATAACATAACCCTAACCCAACCCTAACCCTAACCATAAAACCGAAATAAAGTAACAAAAAAAGTAACTTTATCCGCGGGAAACCCGAAAATAAATCGCGCGCGCGCACGAGGGACCCATGCACGCGCGCGCCCAGTTCTGGATGTTGGCAACCCTACTTACGGGTCCATTTGGTTCCATTTGTACACTCTCAGAGTTACACACCCGTAAGGGGCCATTTCGAAACCCCCTCAAGGAACCCGGAGAGTTTTTCCGGCGAGCCAACATGCACAATATCAGCACCCTGACTCTGTTTGACCAGAATGGAACAGAGCCTTAATTAGTATCATTGGTAACACCTGTGAAGGAAGTGAGGAGATGCCCAATTTCTTTCCGATATGGCTGCTGTGCATAGAGCCAGTTGTGTTCGCATAGGTGCCCGTCAAAGCCGGTTGCACCACGGTGGATTTGAACCCACAACCTCCGTGGTGTTGGGCACGGCAACAGAGTATTTCTATGCTGTGGTATTGATACTGTTATTGATCACCTGGCAGACTTCACATTATAGTGTATAAAGAGTACAAAGCTTCCTCAGACTGAGGAAGAGCCTGGTGGCTCGAAACGTTACTAAAGTCAAATTGCATTTGGGAGCAGCAATACCGGTGTGCAGGTTGTTATCCTTACACACTGTAGCACCCGGCCTATAGGTAGGTCTGGGATGTGCGTGTCTTTTAGCTGTTTATCAGCCTCTCTCTCAGACTTCACATTATAGCCACCAAAACCCACCATATGGACGAAGCCAACTTTGGACTCGAGGATAAATGCATACTGTAGAGAAAGACTGAAGTGGTCACATTGTTTTACTGTGAATTCATAGTTCTTATGTACTCTTCCTCTCTCTCTTCCTGTCTGTCTGTCTGTCTGTCTGTCTGTCTGTCTGTCTGTCTGTCACCCACCGACCCCCCCCCCACACACACACACACGCACGCGCACGCGCACGCGCACGCGCACACACAAGTGGTGGAAGAAGTACTCAGATATTTTACTTAATTAAAAGTAGCAATACCACAATACAAAAATACTCTGCTACAGGTAAAAGGCCTGTGTTCAAAATGTTACTTGAGTTTAAGTGCAAAAGTATTGGCATCAAAATATACTTAAAGTACCGAAAGTAAAAGTACTAAAATGTTTGAAAATAGATCTAAAAGCTCACAACGCGTTGCGATGCGACACGGTGTGAGCTTGTAGATCGGCTATTTTCAAATAGCCTAGGTATAAAATAGAGCTGAAGTGGTTAATGTATGTTTTATAATACAGTAATGTATATCTGCAAAGTAACTATTAACTAAAGTTATCAAATAATTGTAGTGGAGTAAAAGTACAATATTCTCCTCAGAGATGTAGTGAAGTAAAAATAAAAGTATTGAAAATTGGAAATACTCCGGTAAATTAAAAGTACCTCAAAACTTTACTAAAATAGGCTACAGTACTTGAGTAAATGAACATATCACAAACACAGTGGGTTCCATGTAGACTCTGTATCCTCCCCACAGAGAGAGCGATGGAGCCGAGATACAGCAGATATTTCTCTCATAACTACAGTAAGAGATTAAATGCAATGTCAAGCACTAGCTGACTCCTGTGTAAATGGAGCTTAGTCACTGTTATGTCTACCTAACTGCCTCCTCCTCTCCGACAAAATAGAGAGCGAGAGGGAGGATACGGAGAAAGAAAAAGAGAGAGGGAGAGAGATAGCTAAAAAAGAGAGGTTTTACTATTTTACCAAATTAAAGGGGCTACACCATGAATTTCATTTTTTTGGGGGTTTTTAGTATTTTTTGGGCTCCCCAGTGTCTCTTGTACCCAAAAAATATTTTTTTTTAACACTCAGTCATTCATGCTCATTTCATGGATTTCCTGAATGGGCGTGTCTGAACAGGCCATTTCAGAATGGCTGTGCAAGTGATGTCACTTGCACTGATTTTGCATTGACGATGGCCAGACAGAATTGCTCAGTAGCTCCCCCCTGCCCAATAGGACGTTTTGGTATTGCAGCTGAAAAAGCTTGGAATGACAGACAGTCAGATTGTGAGAAAAAATATCTGGATGTTTTTTAGGCTTACAACCTGTTTAAAACGTATTAGGGGGCAATATTTATATATAATATATATTTTTTTAATTCATGGTGTAGCCCCTTTAAATTGCTCACATAACCACATGGATCCCTAGCGTCCAGATTCTGGGCATGTATTATGCATACATTCAAAAATAGCCAAACATTTAGTGAAAATAAGTGAACATTCTGTGAAAATAAGCAGTGGTAGAAAAAGTACTCACATGTTTTACTTAGGTAAAAGTATCGATACTGCAATGTAGAATTACTCTGTTACAAGTAAAAGTCCGGAATTCAAAATGTACATGAGTAAAAAAAGTATTGGTATCAAAATGTACTTAAAGTACAAAAAGTAAAAGTACTACAATGTTTGAAAATAGCAGATTTAAAAGCTCACAACGCGCCGCGATGCGACGCGTTGTGAGCTTGTAGATCTGCTATTTTTAAATAGCCTATGTACAAAATAGGGCTAAAGAGGTTAAGCTATGTTTTATAATGTAATAATTTATATCTGCAAAGTAACTGTAGTAACTAAGTTTTCAAATAATTGCAGTGGAGTTAAAGTACAATATTTGCTTCTGAGATATAGTGGAGTAGAAGTAAAAGTATAGACAATTGGAAATACTCCAGTAAAGTAAAAGTACCTCAAAATTGTACTTAATGATAAAAAATAATAAGTAAAAAACTAAGTAGCCTACTGCTGGTCTGGCAGAAGTCAAGAAATAAGGAGCTGGAAGATAGGAGAAAAAAGACAGTGACGTTTTCCTGTCTTTCCTTCCTTTTCTCTGTCTTCTGAAGACAATAAAAGACTAGGAGAATAGATAAGATGTAGGGGGAAAAAAGAATGAAGAGGTCAACGTTATGAAATGAGACACGGTAACAGACAGCTTGACGAACAGCCATCTTCTTTCTAACCTTTTAATATGGAGCTGTCAGACAGAACATAATGGGTGTCACACAGAGGACGGATCAGTCAATCATCCCAACACCTGTTGCCTTCTCACTTCCATCTAAAAGTCAGCTTTAACCCATTAAGAGCCGGGAACGCATCTCATTTAAAATTTCTTTGGCTATTAAAAAATAGCAGATCTAAAAGCTCATAGCGTGGCACCAAGTGCCGCGTTATGAGCTTGTAGATCTGCATTTTTTGGGGGAAAATCGTGAAAATGTGTGAAAATCTTTGAATATATTTATTTTTAAAGCGAACATGTGTAAGTCAAATCTTTGCTTCTGGGGGTCCCTGGAACAATATTAATATTTGTTGCTGTCCGGCAGAAACCAGCTAACTCCATTTTTTTTCCATAAATCAGGGCCATTGAACACCCTTTACGTCTGTGTGTTGGTAAAAAAAATATTGAACCAATGAAAAGCATTAAAAAGTGCTTCTGACAAAAAACAACTATCTCCATTGGACTTCTGCTAAACCAGCTAAGTCCACCGGAGTTAGCTGGTTTTGCTGACTCCAGGCTCCACCCCCTTTTGACATCCAACCTCATTGTGAGCTTGGAGTTCCATTCAGCTGTTGGCTGGTTCCCGCCGGACAGCAAGAGGTATGCATATTTGCATCGGGCATGTCCAGTCCATATATGGGCATATCATATGCCGATTTGTGCTGACGTGGGGCATGTCCAGTCCATATATGGGCATGTAACTTGAATTTATAGAGTAGATATCAACTATATAAAGTGAATGCAGCAACCAGACGTCTGTGGATAGTACATCGGCCCTCAACTCTCTGAGCTTTCATCTCTACGGTACGTTGTTTCTTTCGCCGTTTGACCTGGTCATTTACCTCGTTTGACCATTACCCAGCTTCCATAGCGCTATGTCTGCTTTGTGTTACAATAAAGGCTGTGGCCAACGGTTTGAGCCCGAAAATAACCCTGACAACGCTTGCACCTTCCATCCAGGGGTCCCAGTGTTCCACGATGCTTTGAAGGGTTGGTCGTGCTGCGAAAGCAAAACCACCGACTTCTCAGACTTTCTCAGCATCGCCGGTTGCGCAACAGGTCCCCACGACAAAGAAAGGCCCCCAGAGGCGGTGAAGCCTGACGTAGCATCATCGGAAAATAAAGACGACCGAAAATGTTACGAGTATACCATCTCCGCACCGAAGCCTCTGGTTATAAGCAGGCCGAGTGGCGACGAGCCGATGGTGAGGCTTCAGCACAAGATCTCTCCTTCTCTGATGCAGGCTCTGGAGAAACTGAAGCCGTCTGATAACACCACGCAGAAGAAAGAGGAGGATAGCAACGAGATCAAGACCGGAACATCCTGTGAAAACGGAGGTTGCACCAAGAGTTTCGAAGGGCCGGGGAGCCACGACGAGGCATGCTCCTACCACGTTGGATTTCCCGTCTTCCACGAAGGGATGAAGTACTGGAGTTGCTGCAAGAGCAAGACGTCCGACTTTAACACCTTCCTCTCTCAAGAAGGCTGCACCACGGGAACGCATATATGGAGGAAAAAAGATACCGGTAAGAAAGTGGTCCCGTGTCGGTTCGACTGGCACCAAACCGGGAGCCAGGTCACCATCTCTATCTACGCCAAGAACTCTAACCCGGATCTGAGCTACGTGGAGGCAAACGGCGTCGCGCTCAACATCCACGTCGTATTCGAGGGGGAGAAGGAGTTCAAGCAGAACGTCAATTTGTGGGGAGTAATTGACGTGGGTAAAAGCGCGGTGAACATGATGGCCGCCAAGATCGAGATCGCCATGAAGAAGTCCGAGCCCGTGTCCTGGGGTCACCTCTATCTCCCTCCCCCTGTTGTTAGCCCGCCCAATGAGGACAATGAGAAGGACAAAGACGAAGTGATGTGACTGATGGCGGTCAGGGCCAGTGTTGCCAGATTCTGTGAGAGAAACAAGCGACCAGGTATAGGAAAACCAGCCCTAAAGAAGCGACTATGGGCCACATGAGCACTTTAACATTATGCATCAGCTATTTGAAAATAGCAGATCTACAAGCTCACAATCGCGATGCGTTGTGAGCTTGTAGAACGTCTATTTTTCAAATAGAATCTTGCGGGGAAATTATAATAAGCAGATCTGGCAACCCTGATCTTTGTGATGTGTGGCTCGTTTTGTGAGCCACACATCACAAAATGATAAACACTCCAACCAGAAACGCATGAGTATAGTTTTAGCATTCGTGTTTTAAATCTCATGAAGAAAAAGAAACGCCGTTCTGTGAGTATGACAACAAAACTAGTGTTCAATGTCAAAGCTATAGACATCAACACAAGAACAGGAAGTGAAAGGCTTATTAAGGTAACAATGTGACAAAATAGCCTACACGAGAGAGAGAGAGAGAGAGAGAGCAGCCTACAGTACATGAGCATGGACCAGCTTTATGACGAGTTTTGTGTATATAATAATTGAAATATAACTGACATAACATTACAGCATAATTGCCTTCGTAATGTTTTGGTCATATTGACATGTCTGCCTAACTCTACGCTCCACACACTGCTGCTTCATTGTGCTTCACAAGAATTCACCAGAATGCTTGTTACATTCAAATCCATTTTTGAATGTAACAAGCATTCTGGCAGACAAACATATGCTAAATGTGTTTTTTTTTTTACTCATGATTGCCTAGATGACTTAGGCAGATGATTTTTCATTTCTTCTTTTCTGAGAACCTTAAAGATTGTACTTAGGCAATTATGCTATGAGGCCAACGATAATTAAACAAATCAAAACTCCTAATGAATTGGTTTTGGATCTTTTTCTTCTTTTTTTAATAAAAACTATACTTCCAGGGCCCTTTTAGGCAGGGGCCGCTGGGCTCAAGCCCATGCATAAATCTGGCAATGATAACGTTGCTCTCGCAGCATCCATTTGGATGAGACGCCCGTGCATGTGTAGACTGCAATAACACCAGTTAGCAGTGACAGGGGGACCAGAGCACACAGGGGAAATTAGTAATGACTAAATTAGGAGAAAACGGGGGGGAGAAGGAATCAATGGCATCTGCACTGGTCGAAAGCAGCACACAGCTCCCTGTGGGACTATTTAAGCATTAATACACACAAAACTCAAAACACCTTGATAAACACACACCTTTGGGAGCGATGACAGACGGTACAAGCAGACATGATGTTGTGAGGTGTGTGACATCCGTTCCTGTTCCCTGTCAGGATGCGGGGAGGGAGGCGGAGGAAGTCGCTAAGACCGTGTGTGATGATCGAGCCGTTGTGACACCCTCAAGGTCGCTTTTAATTCTTTCCTGCCACCGCGGCGTGTTCAGCACATGGCGCCAGATAGGAAATCCTTAATCCGTTAAAACCGGGAACGCACCTGTGTAGCCACTTTAACCATTGTTTTATACTTTGGCTATTCAAAAATAGCAGATCAATGTGCGCAAATCTTTGAATATATATATTTTTGAAATTGAAAGATTTTAACTCAAATCTTTGCTTCTGGGGATTCTAAAGATGTATTCTAAACCCTAATAATTAAATTAATACAAATATCTATGTTGCTATATAATTATATCAGTGGTTCTCAAACCTTTTCATGTCAAGGATCACCCAAAATGATGTGTATTTGGCGGCGGACCCCCCCATTCCAGGGACCCCCAGAAGCAAAGATTTGAGTTAAATGTGTATATACATATATTCAAAGATTTGCACACATTTTCAAGATTGTTTTCCTTCAAAAAGCCCAAAGAAATCTTAAAATGACACACAGATGCATTCCCGGTCTTAACGGGTTAAAACCGACAATAATAATGGACGCCTGACAATGGGGACGGGGCCGCCCTGTGGCGGAGGCCGGGCTGCACCTGGCCAGCTCCGGGTGGAAAAAGGGCCCCCGTACTGTCCTTTTTGAGCAGCAGGAAATTGGTGTCCATATGTAAAGACTTGGCAGGACACCGTGGAAAGGGAATGGGAGGAGAGAGGGGTTGGCATCACGGTCTTGGCAGGTTGTTGAGCGTGGATACCTGGGCGTTGAAAATTGGGGCAAGTTTTCGACCCTTGATAGAGGCCAGTGAGTGACTAATGCTGTCACAGTGACACAGTGAGCAGGTGCACCTAACGACCCACATGCACAAATATACCAGTCTGTTCCAAGTAGGGCTCTTGGAAGCGGTGGTGTAAAGTAACTAAGTATATTTACTCAAGTACTGTACCTTTTGAGGTACAATTTTGAGTTATTTGCACTTTACTTGAGTATTTTCAAATTCAAATACTTTTACTTCTGCTCCACTATCTCAGAGGCAAATATTGTTATTGTTACTCCACTGCAATTATTTGAAAGCTTTAGTTACTAGTGACTTTGTAGATTGTTATTATTATAACAAAACATACATTAACCACTTCAGCCCGATATACTTTTCGGCCATTTGAAAATAGCCGATCTTCAAGCTCTGCAACGCATTGTTTGTGAGCTTGTAGATCGCCTATTTTCAAACGTTTTTTATACATTTGAAAACTGAGTAATGGGACATTCTGCATAATGAGTACTTTTACTTTTGGTACTTTAAGTACATTTTGAAATCTGGGACTTTTACTTGTAACAGAGGATTTCTATATTGCAGTATTGATACTTTTACTTGGATAAAAAAATGTAGTACTTTTTCCACCACTGCTTGGAAGGTAGGAGCACTACATTAAAATGTTTTGTTTGATTGATTGATGTACTTTATTTAGTAAGACATGAGAAAAGTACATGACAGTACATAACAGTACATGGAAGTACAAATTCGCAATACAAGGTCTACTAAACTGGATAGCTCATTAAGCACTTAGCTTGTTTAAGATGAGATCCCCATGCACACAAATCATGTTGACATATAAGAGACAGACAGATATACACACTACTATACAGAATGTCATACAATCAGTTTACAGGTTACTGGCATGAAGGGTGAAAAATATGTACAACAAAAAAAAAAAAAGAGAGAGAGGGGGGGGGGGTAGGTTAGGTTAGGACATGGGGTAGGTTAGGACTTGGACAGGGGCCATTTTTGAATTGCAGCCTCCTGAAGGTGTATCTTTAGGGCATTTTTGAAAGTGAGTAGGGTTTTACACTCCTTTACTCTTTTTGGTAGGGCATTCCACATTTTAGATGAATAGCATGAGAAAGAGTTCATTCCCTTTGTTGTGCCAAATCTGGGTTGAACATGGTTTGTGGAGCTGCCTCTGGTGTTATGATCATGGACTTGATTAACATTTTGGAAGTATTTTGACAAATACAGGGGGATCCCAATGTTGTGGTGTATCTTGAAGACCAGGCCCATAGCAAGTTGCTGTACTCTGTCCTCAACCCTAAGCCATACAAGCCTATCAAAATGATCAGGGGTTAGATGGGTTTTGTAATTGAGGCCAAGAAGTAGCCTTACAAGTTTGTTTTGGGATGTTTGGAGCCTTGTTTTTAGGGCCTTGGAGGTGTTGTGATACCATGAAGTACATGCATAATCATAATGACCTTGTATGAGGGCCCCTACAAGAATCTTCAGAGTATTCTTACTGACTTTACGAACAAGTCTCCACATCCTCCGTGTTATTTTGTGGACCTTTTTGATCGTCTTTTCAGCGTTTTTGTCACCTGAGAGGTTTGCCTCCAAGATGGAACCCAGGTAGGTAATTTCCTCCTTTCTTGTGATAACATTTTCACCCACTTTGATCGTGAAACTCTCAGCCTTTCTAAGGTTAGGGTTGGACCCAAAGAGGATGGATTCAGTTTTACCCAGGTGTAATGAGAGTTTGTTGTCGGAGAGCCAGATGCAGATCTTGTTGAGTTCAGTGCTGAGAGTTTTCTGACCAGCAGAGCCGAGTCATCTGCGAACAGGAACAGTTTGCAGTCGCAAGCTGAAGACATATCATTCACATATATCAGGAACAGTAGTGGTCCTAGTATGCTTCCTTGAGGAACACCACAAGTCACTGGGAGGGGAGGGGACTGGGTGCCGTTTACTTCCACCACTTGCTCCCTCCCTTCCAGGTAGGATCTCATCCAGTTCACCGACGTGTCATCAAAGCCTATTGCTTTGAGCTTATTGATCATAATTGGGTGATTAACGGTGTCAAAAGCCTTCTGGAGGTCCAGCATGACCATGCCGCAATATTTGCCTTTGTCGACATCTTGTTTGATAGAGTCGTTCAAATAGAGAAGGCATGTGTCAGTGGAGTGGTTTGTTCTGAAACCAGATTGGAATTCGTAAATTAGATTTTTTTCGGCAAGGTACTTATCAACCTGTTCATAGACTATTTTTTCCATGACTTTCGAGATGGAGCTAAGAATAGAAATAGGGCGGTAGTTGCCAGGGTCTAATTGGTTTCCTTTTTTGTACAGAGGGGTCACTCTTGCTTTTTTGAAGTCGTTAGGGACCCGTCCCTGTATGATGGAGAGGTTTATTATGTGGGTAATGATTGGGGCAATGGAGGCGGCTGAGTCTTTTAGAAATTTAGCGGGGATGTTGTCGGGACCTGTGGCTCTGTGTTGTTGGAGTGCACTCAATTTTTTAAACACCTCATCTGTTGACACAGGGGAGAGTTTAAAATCATCTTTGCGTACACCCTGTTTATCGTAAAATGAATCAACATACTCTCCACCATGACTCCCAGAGTGAGGGGGTAGTTTTTCAACTAACTCTGAGGCCACGGTCGTGAAGAATATGTTGAGGATTTTACTCACTTCCCGTTTGGATGAAATGAGAGTGTCATTCACCTTGAGGTTTATGTTTGTAAACCTGGTTTTCAATTTCTTGCTGCAGCCTAGTAGGTTGTTGAATAGCTTCCAGAGCTCACGTGGTTTGTTTTGATTTTCCTCAATTTTGCCATCGAGGTAGCTTTTTTCTGCTAACAACAGCATGCCATTAACCTTGTTTCTTAGCATGTTTTTCTCTTTTTTGAGTTTCGCTACGTGGGATTCGAGACCTTTATTGAAGCTTTTGGCAAGTTTGATCCTACTTTTATGATAGTCAGAACACTTTTTGTCTCTGACTTTCATGGTGGTAAGGATATCCGAATTCATCCATGGAACCGAGCGGGTTTTGACCCTGATGGTTTTCATGGGAGCCACACTGTGACGCCTGGTTGGTTGCTCTAAATGCAAGGCAATACTAACGCAATATCATTGTTTCAACCAAGTAAACCTTTATACTTCATTGACCAAGGTCCCCCAGGGGTCTATACTTCTTGGCCCCCTCCTTTTTCCCCTCTACACCAAATGTCTTTGCCGAACATAGTTGATGTACAAGGTCACAATGTGTTGTACGGTATTTTGGGCGAATATGTATCTATAATGACATGCCCGGAATAGGGATGCTAGGGTTCATATGGCTAAGGTAACATCTTTCCTGGGAAAGCAATATATAAACACAGCAGCTCTGTAAGGAGGGGTTGTTTGGTGTCGCCAATGATGGACAATGCTTTTCTATGTAAAACTGTGCTGTAAAGGTCATCCGCTGACATTTGTTGGTGGCCTAATATCTTTCCTGCTGTTTTGACTGCCCTGCACCAGCTTGTTTTCGTTTGTGAATGTCAAATGTCCATACCAGAAAGAGATATCAAACGCAGGCTGACTTGTACTTTTTTCCAAAATGTCATGACTGACCCCAAACCCCTTCAATTTCCTATTTAAAAGTTGTCTTTGACTGGCTTTCTCAAAGAGTCAACGTGAAACTTTATTTGTCATCCGTGTGCCCCTAGATACTTAAAACAGTTAACTTCCAACAGCTTGGGTGTGGGTCTGCATGTCCCTTCGTTTTTTTTTCCCAGCATTGGTTGGCAGGAAGCTGGTTTACAGAATGTAAGCTTGAGCTGCTCCCCTCAGGGCAACGCTGAAAATAAAATGGCAAAAATCTAATTCTATATTAAACCAAATGGACCCTTACCGGGTGGTAACATTTGTACTCTCTCAGAGTTACTGTGGACAGAATAGCCCTGACAAACAAAAAGAACTATAGGGGAGATAATGTGTTCCTAGAGCAATTACACCCCTGTGTGTAAACACTGTGTGTATGTTGTCTTAATCGTTGTACAATTGTGATGTGATGTTCTGTAATGATGTGTTGTTTGTAATGTAATGTATGCAATGTATCTGGTGAGACCAAAGATGATTTCCCGAGACATATGGCTAAATGGAGTGGAGCACATAGAGAATGAAGGAAAGGATCATTATAATATACAATATACCGTATACGGTACATAATGGAACGATGTCGGTTGGGAAAGCATTCCCCTTCATTTACGCAATACTTGCTATCAGTGGTGGAAAAAGTACTAAATGTTTTTTACTTAAGTAAGACTTCCCATTCAGCGATATACAAACCAGGTTGAAGTCGATCGTTCAGACGGTCTTGGAGTTATGCGCGAGACTCCGTGCATAAATAATACTAGGGCTACTCGGGAACGATTGTTGGGAATGCATGCAGTGTTGCCAGATCTGCTTATTATGATTTCCCACCAAGATTTTATTTGAAAATAGCAGATCTACAAGCTTGTAGATCAGCTATTTTGAAATAGCTCAAAGTCGCTGGCCCATAGTCGCTTCTTTTGGGCTTGTTTTCCTAGACCCGGTTGCTTGTTTCTCTCACAGAATCTGGCAACACTGAATGCATGTCCCACCCATGGCAATGACATAATTTACTATGATGTCATATTGATCATGACATCAGGGATCTCCATAATATGCCCATATATGGGCATATCATGTCGGATCAGCGGCTCCGGACACTGCCGATCCAACCGACTTCACATCAGGCACTGCACTCCCTCATACGCACGGCCAATTTGAGGTCGATCGGTCGGACGGTTCTCCACACACACACACACACACACACACACACACACACACACACACACACACACATCTCCATATATGCCCATATTTACTCTCCGCCAGGAGAGTATTGTTATCACTGCGTTTTCACTTTCTAAACATGACACACCGATTGGTCAAGCCTCACGTGACACGTGAAATACTGTGATCTGATTGGCTAGTGACGCCACCGGGCCTATATATACATGGCATCACTCTGACAGTGTCTCCGCCACTGTCAGAGTGAGGTAAGACGGGAACCATGAAATGGCTGCATGGCTGATACATAATTGGCAGATAGGACAGATAGGACATTTATATAGACAGGAGGGATATGACATAGGACACTTATACAGACAGGAGGGATAGGACACTCACACAGACAGAACGGAAGAGGACACTTACCCAGACAGGTTGGATAGGACACTTACATATACAAGAGGGATAGCGACCTATAAATACATGTGTCACTGTGATAAGCCAGATTCCAATACCGAAAATCCGGCCACTAGCTCACTGCCAGACCTTCGAACCGGAAGTAGTCAAGTAGTCGCGGTCCAATTGTTCCTATCTGTCTTATTGGACAGATAGGACAGATAGGACACTTATATAGACAGGAGGGATATGACACTTACATAGACAGGACGGATAGGACAGGAGGGATAGGACACTTACACAGAATGAACGGAAGAGGACACTTACCCAGACAGGATGGATAGGACACTTACATATACAAGAGGGATAGCGACCTTCGCGACCTTCGAACCAACACAAGTCTTCTGGCGGAGAGTTGTGCTCCGAGGAGCACTTTTTCTAGTCTATATTAAAATTGCCTAATAGATGGAGAGAGAGAGAGAGAGAGAGAGAGAGAGAGAGAGAGAGAGAGAGAGAGAGAGAGAGAGAGAGAGAGAGAGAGAGAGAGAATCACGGAGGAAAATCACCTTGGTTCTAACCACGTTCGATGACTTATCTGCGGTCTACAGGGTTTCATTGGCCATTGAGTGAAGTGGCCATATGTGTGGATCAGTCCTCAATGAATGCCTCATAGCGATGGTGCCTGGCGAGAGGAGAGGGTGGGGGGGGGGGTTTATCCATGGAAACAGATGGGCAGGAAAAGAAGGAGAGAGCCGTCAAGCTGAGAAAGGCCTGCTGGGCATCACCTTATGGTGACGTGAATTACTGATGTCTGGCGACGCTTAATGTCCAAACGCAGCGCATTAGCCCTGATTGATCACTTTTAATGCCAAATGAAATACACCCACACGGGGGAGAGATGAGGGAAAAGTCCCTGGATTTAAGTATGGTGGCACCGTGCCAGTTCTGAGCGGGGCCCTCGCTATAAAAGCACCACTGAAATTTGGGGACGGAAAGCTCTACTCCCCGTCAGCAATCGCTTTCTTCACTGTCCGGTTGATAATAATAATAACTAGAAAAGGTGCTCCTCGGAGCACAAGTCTCCGCCAGCAGACTTGGGAATGTTGGGAATGTTCTACTTCTTATGTTCTAATTCTTACAAAAAATAGAACATGTTACTGTGTCATAGTAACATGACACAAGTGTCCTATCCGTCTGTATAACTGTCCTATCCGTCCTGTCTGTATAAGTGTCCTATCCGTCCTGTCTGTATAAGTGTCCTATCCATCCTGTCTATGTAAGTGTCCTATGTAAGTGTCCTATCTGTCCTGTCTGTGTAAGTGTCCTATCCAATTGTTACAGTATCCGCCATTTCTCAGCCATTTCGTGATTATTCCTGTCTTACCTCACTTTGAAAGAGACTCTTTCAAAGTGACACATGTATTTATAGGCCGCTATACGTCACTAGCCAATCAGATCACACTATTTCACCGTATTGTCACGTGTCACGTGAGGCTTGACCAATGTTAGCTTGACATGTGGAAAGTGAAAACAATGTCTCCTGGCGGAGACAATAATGGCCCAATTATTGATGGTTATTTTCATCACTAATTTCATTCCACATAAAATGCTCAATTTCTTAACACTGCACAATTATTTGTTGTCATAATCCATAGAGTGATGTCATAGTGTTTAGAAAAAACGAATAGCAAACATTACAATGACATTTAATGATTTAAAAAATGGTTGCCAGTCATCTCAAGTACTGTATACTGTGAGTTGTAGTAAACAACCTAATGTTTAGAGTTAATTAATGTAAGTTTAACAAGAAAATGGTGATTTCTACTTGGGGAACCACAGCCTTGCATCTCTCCCTGGCGTGGGTACTAAAGGCAATCAAGCAGTATTGAATGCACACATACTGTAAGACCAGGGCTATCAACAGTCTAGTTTGAAAGCAGTTCTGGAAGAATTACAAAGACTTGTTGTTTCCACTTTGGACCACTGGCTTTCCTCTCTGCTGGCACACTGCCCAACTAAGGCAAAACAAAACAGGGAGACAGACAGATCTATCTGAGATTAGGTCCAACCAATTCTGTCAGTATTGGTTGTACGGCTGAATGGTAGTCATTGTGAGCCAACAAGAGTCTCTTCAAGAAGCCCTCGCGTAATAGTGGATGAGAAAAAAAGGATCAGGAGAATAGTGCACAATTTCATATCCAATCTTTGAATAATGTGTGGATCTCTGCGCCTTCAAATCATATCAAAATTAACCCCAGGTCTTGAGGAGTAGTACATTATTGAAAATGAATTTCAATGTGTGCGTGTGCGTGCGTGTATGTGTCTGTTTGTGTCTGTTTGTGTGTACAACACTGCATTCCCCCTGTATCCTATATTGTGCTTGTCTGCTTGCCATCACATTACTGCACGGCGCCCACAATGACATTCATTTATTCAATAATAACCCACTTTTAGCAAGCTGTTCCCCCCACTGCTGCCTCAACCTGCTTCCCTCGGCTTTTAATGGCAGGCCAATTATGAATGGTGGATGGGTACCTAATAGGAGAAACTGTCTCTCGCTGGGCTCAGGAGATGGAATGAGAAACAGAGAGAGAGAGAGAGAGAGAGAGAGGATCGCATCTCCTGTCTATTTTATGCTGATCCCCACTGACAAGTGCGCGATAGCGTCGAGGAATGCTCTCACCTCTGAGATCACAGCTGCAATTATTCTCCAAATCTAATGTCAACTCTCTTCCCCTTCCTCCTCACTGCCTTCCGGCAGAGGGGGAGGCCTTGCTTTCTTCCTGCGGCAGTAAAGCGCTAAAAGACATAATGAGCTTCTCGAGACCGACTGCCAATGTCAAGGTGGAGACGGCAGTACGTGTGGCAGGAGAAACGGTGGAGCTGTCCCCATGGGCTCCGGAAAGAACGGCCAGACGCAAACACAAATTAGAAGCTATGATTAGTTTTTTTTTTATCATAAGCAGCCATAATATCAAGCTTTGGATGTACTTCCTGGGTCTCAGAGAGACCTCATGGGTTTCAGAGTGTAGCACTTAGAATCCACCCACACTCTCTTTCCCTGAAATAGATTGATTCAGGTGAATGACGTAATTTTCGGACTTTGTCGATTTGTACTTCAGCCATGAAGAGAAAAGACAAGCAGATGCATTTAACTCATTGAGACCTGAAGCCGATTCTACATGTCTCCTAAATCCCAGCAGTTTTCTGAAAAACGTATGTTTCTATATCAGTGGTGCTCAATCTTTTTCATGTCAAGGACCCCCAAAATTATATGTATTTGGCCGCGGACCCCCATCAAAATATTTTGTTCCAGGGACCCCCAGAAGCAACGATTTGAGTTAAAAATGTTGGCTTTAAAAATATATATATTCAAAGATTTGCACACATTTTCACGAATTTTCAAAAATAGCAGATCTACAAGCTCATAGCGCGGCACTCGGTGCCGCGCTATGAGCTTGTATATCTGCTATTTTTGAATAGCCCAAAGTGTAAAATAATGCTTTTTAGCTCAAATCTAAAAATGACACAGTTCCAGGTCTCAATGGGTTAAGCCAAGAGACAGTTCGTAATTATATATAGTTACAGTACTTATAGTACATGGCTCATATAGCTATCTATCTATCTATCTATCTATCTATCTATCTATCTATAAATGCATGTCTTGAGAACCCTCCGACCACTTGACTTCAAACTTACGTGCCAAGGACCCAGTGGAGTAATGTGTAGTGATGTGTCGAGTGGGTCAAAGGGCACAGTAATCTCAGTAAAACGTTGCCTAACCCTAACGTATTCCTAACCTTCACTTCAGTAAAACAAATATAAGAATACATGAACCGCTGGGGGGCGAGCAGTCCGCAATAAAATGGGGGCGAGCGTTCCGGTTACCGTTCCCAGAGGCATCGCCCTAGTATTGAAAATTATAGTGCCGTCATTGACTCGGGCGGAGTAATAATGAATTTCATTTTTATAGCGCTTTTTTAAGTACTCACTTACTCAAAGCGCTTTGCAGTGGTTCATTCACACATTCATACACCGATGGCAGAGGAAACCATGCAAGGCACCAACCTGCTCATCGGGAGCAATTAGGGGTTCAGTGTCTTGCTCAAGGACATTTCCACACTATAACTCTGGGGGAGCCTGGGATCGAACTGGGCCCATCCGCGGCCGCTCTGTTGGCCACTCTACCCCTGAGCCACTGCCGCCGAGTACACTGGAGCAGCTTATGCCTTGTTTACAATGTTATGTCACACTTACAGTAGAACTCACAGTGTGAGTATCAGTGCCACGCCATTGGTCCGACAGCCCATCATTCAAAAACGGTTCCTAAAACTACAAAAATCGAGGTCCAATGGCTTGTTTTCTCCCGAACAGACGGCCATTGCTGTCTCTCACACACACACACACACACACACACACACACACACACACACACACACACACACACACACACACACACACACACACACACACACACACACACACACACACGGTTTGTTTGTTTGTGTGTGTGTGTCTATCTACAGTCTACAGCTGTTTTCATCTAGATCAAACAGTCATAATGTGCAAATATACATCTACTCGTGTCTGTGGTGATAGCAAAAGTCTTTGTGAAACTTTAATATTTATTGTAACCAAATAATCGCAATTGTGGCCAAAGAGCTTGTAGATCTGCTGTTTTCAAACATTTTAGTACTTTTACTTTTGGTACTGTTTGATATTTTGATACCACTACTTTTGTACTTTTACTCAAGTACATTTTTAATTCCAGACTATTACTTGTAACAGAGTACTTCTACATTGCAAAATTGATACTTTTACTTAAAGTAAAGCATTTGAGTACTTTTTCCACCACTGTATGTTAGTGTATTTTGATGTGCAACCGTGAAGAAGCGGTTTACAATTATGCTTGCTTTGAAGTCTGCCAAATGGCAAAAAATATAAAAATAGCTAGTTTAAAGTATGCACAGCAAGTGTCCTCCATGCCCCCCCCCCTAAAAATCGCCTATGGCAGTGTGCCTGGTTTTGCAGTTTCGACCGCTACCACGCTGTTATATTTTTGTATAGTTTGTGTTTGTGTACACCACTCACCACTTAGCCCAGGATGTTTTTAATGTGAAAAGGGAGTGAGTCAGCATGAGACAGGTGAAAACAAAACAATGGTCGATACCTTTACTTCCATTAGGAGGCAATCTGAAAAGGGGGAGATAGGACTTGACACACACACACTCACACACACACACACACACACACACACACACACACACACACACACACACACACACACACACAGCCGTCTGTAATCTAATCTCAGCCGTGGAACGCTAATACATCACAATTACCCGCTCGGTCTGGACGCTGCCATTAGAATTACATTGTCTCCATTACCACATCAAGTAAGAGTGAGTGTGTGTGTGTGTGTGTGTGTGTGTGTGTGTGTGTGTGTGTGTGTGTGTGTGTGTGTGTGTGTGTGTGTGTGTGTGTGTGTGTGTGTGTGTGTGTGTGTGTGTGTCAGAGAGAAAGGAAGAGACCCAGAGAGAGGGTGAGGCAAAGTGCAGGCCTTTGTCTGTTTGAGCATTGAGGAGCTCT
Source organism: Gymnoscopelus microlampas (assembly GCF_963454915.1). Taxonomy (NCBI): domain Eukaryota; kingdom Metazoa; phylum Chordata; class Actinopteri; order Myctophiformes; family Myctophidae; genus Gymnoscopelus; species Gymnoscopelus microlampas. The sequence goes on along the minus strand of NC_139949.1, from coordinate 16,021,614 downwards.
CCATCTCGCCACAGTCTGACATTTCATATTCAATTACGTCTTCCTCACATCAGTGGGACGGCGGTGTGCGGATGCCCAGTCAATAACGGCCCTGATCACTCGTCTGAGGTGCAGAAGGGCATTGGTGACATCTAGATTGTTAGCAGCACCCTCACAAGAGAGGCTGGACAAGTATCTTCTGGGCAGAGACGGACCGAAACGGGGAGTAAAAAAGGGAGGGGGAGAAAGAAAGAAAGAGGCTGATGAAGAGGGAGACAGAGAGAGGGGGGAGACGGGAGAGGGAGATGGCAATGACAAGCCTTGAGAAAAAGTAGACAGATTGTTATTTCAATAAAGACGTTTGCACCTGCAGACACTTGGCATTTCAGCAGTGGTGGAAAAAGTACTAAAATGTTTTACTTAATAAAAGTATCAATAAATATAGAAATACTCTGTTACAAGTAAAAGTTCGGATACTCTGTTACAAGTAAAATTTAGTAAAAGTACAAAAGTATTGGCATCAAAATGTATTTAATTACCAAAAGTAAAAGTACTCATTGTGCAGAATGGCCCAATTCAAGTTTTCAAATGTATAAAATCTTTTGAAAATAGCAGATCTACAAGCTCACAATGAGCTTGTAGATCGGCTATTTTCAAATGGCCGAAATTTAGGGCTGAAGTGGTTAATGTATATTTTGTAATAATAAACAAAATCTACAAAGTAACTAGTAACTAAAGTGTTCAAATAAATGTAGGCTACAGTAGTGGAGTAGAAGTAAAATAATTGGAAATTGCAAATACTCAAGTACAGTACAAATACCTCAAAATTGTACTTAAGTAGAGTAGCCTACTTAAGTAAATGTACTTTTATACTTTCCAGCACTGCATTTCAGAATGTGGATATGACATATTCCAGCCTCTGCTGGTATCCACTTGGGCTTTCATCTAGAGGCTTGTGGCCTTTTTACAGATGACAAGAGGTGCATGTTATTTAGTATGGCATGTTAAAGTGCTGAACTTAGACAAATTCATGCATTCAATGTGGTGGTGGTGGGGGTGGGGATCTTTGTTAGCTCCAGTCACTTGGAGTTTACCATTATGTGTTTGTAGTGTTTGATATGCAGAATCTGAACATACAAACACACAGAGACAGGACTGCCTTTTACTGCCTTTTACGTGTGTCCTTTCAATGATCATCCAACAGCTGTGTGCATTTTCATCACAAGCAATTATCTTCATCACATACACCTGTGTCGTAGATCCTGGTACATGCTCTCCAAATACAATGAGTGGCACTGGACACTACATCCCTCCCCTTCTTAGATGAAAGCCATCACCACTGAGGAATGCACAACATTATTCCAACTAAATCTGTTATACTCAAATAACTTTACTCTTCAATAATCCCAGTTTCAACAAACTATAGTGCCACCACTGAATATCCTTAGCATGTGAACTGAAAAGTATTATAATTCAAAACAAATAATGTTTTACACCAAAGATAAATGTACACAGAATAACAACATGATGACCCTTGACCCACCAACTACGTTCAAATTTAGCTTCACCACTGAGTGTTAAAGTTCTGGTCACACACGAGTTGGACCCACGTTGTTACACAAAACATTCTCCCCAGACAATGAGCTATGTTCTTTTAGTTTCACACGTACGCCCATGAAAACCATCCCAAACCTCCTTTGTCCATTTATCAAAAAACATAACAAAGGTCTTTTGGTCATTAAAAAAATGCTGATAAAAAAATATTGCCCCTCTATTATTAACATAAATCATCTTTGTGTCTGTATTCTGGCCTATATTCTTATAATAAGCTATCCTTCCAGGGAGGCATTAGCAGGCCAGGGCTGCTCTGATGCATGGGCCATCGGACAAGCAAACACTGCACAACTTTACTGCTTAATTAGCAAAACAAACAGAGAATTGAATAAAAAGGAATGGGAAGGTGACACTAGGCATTATAAACATGCGCACACGCCTGCACGCCCAAACAAACACGCAAGCACACTTGCCCTGTTCAAGTAAATATACTGCAGTAGGAGCAATTTGGAGGGGAGAAAAAGCGAAAGATGGTGGGTTAGGCCACATTATTGTCACCACTAAACCAAACCCAGTGCATATTGATACAAAATGACATTCATGTGAGGTCCTTAAAGACTGACCTCATCTCGCTGATGTGCATAATGCTCTAGAGCAGTGAAAACCACTAGTCTAGTCTTTATGCAAGTAATGTGGAAAAGTATACATAAATAAGAACATTTATATGTTCCATTTGTACCAGATTGAAAGTTAAAAAATGATTTTTTTAGGGTACAGAATTTGCCTCTGTATTAGGAAATGAGTGCAACTGCGCACACACAGTGCTGATATAGTGAATAAAAAAATAATTCATAACTTTTTGTACCAGTTGTATATATTGCAATAATAATGTGTGGTTGTCCGGAAATCCTAAGGCAAACCGGGGACTTGTCACGGCACACCACTTAGAAACCACTACTATACATGCTCTATACGTTCTGCCTGGTGGACCGACAGAGCAAGTGTAATGACCGTGTGTCTACCTTAAAGCTTGAATGTTCGGACTGCATATTATATGCATTATCATTAATGTATTGATATGTATAATTCCATGTTGGCCTGTTAAGGGAGGACAGGCCTACAGTTGGAGGACAAGGAGGTTATTTATTCATTCTCTTTGGGGCAGTGGGAGAGAGAGAGAGAGAGAGAGAGAGAGAGAGAGAGAGAGAGAGAGACATGAAGCTGGTCCATTTATTTCCCTCCACATTGCTGCTATAAAAAGGAGGGTTTTAACTTTGTTCACTATTTTTATTTAATTGGTATGTTTTTATCTTTATCTTTATTATTGTTGCTATTATTGTGTTGTGTATTAATAGTATCGCAGACATCACCACAGTTCCATTTCTCGCTGCGTGTACCTGTATGAGAAGTGACACAAACAGAGGCACGTTGGAGGAAAACCACAGCGCTCTCATGAGCCGCCACGGTACATGTTTATGTATGTATGTAGGTCAATGTGTTTGTATGTGTGCTTTGTGGACTGGATAACGTCCTGTAAAACAGGATACAGTTAATTGCAGATCACATATACGTCAGTGTGAGGGAACGTGAGCGATGTGCCTACAGAGAGAGAGAGAGAGAGAGAGAGAGAGAGAGAGAGAGAGAGAGAGAGAGAAGGTAGAGGAGAGCTAGGTAGATAGGAGAAAAAAATAATCAGGTAAAGTGGGGGACCATATTAACCCATGACGACCGGGTACACATCTTGCGTCATACTAAGATTTCTTTGCCTATTCAAAAATATTTAGAAAAATCGTGAAAATGTGTGCACATATTTGAATACGTATGTATTTTTAAAGTTAACATTTGTAACTCAAATCTTTGCTTTTGGGGGTCCCTGTAACAACATATTGAGATGGGTGGGGGTGGGGTCCACGGACAAATGCATTTTATACGTTTATACGTTTAAAAAAAGAAAACCGTTAGGATTTAGAAGACATTTGTAGAATCCCCCAGAAGCAAAGATTTGAGTTCAAATGTTCGCTTTACAAATATATATATTCAAAGATTTGCACAATTTTCACGATTTTTCAAAAATATCAGATCTACAAGCTCATAGCGCGGCACTCGGTGCCGCGCTATGAGCTTGTATATCTGCTGTTTTTGAATAGCCAGAGAAATCTTAAAATGACAGAGAAGCGTTCCCGGTCTTAATGGATTAAGTAATGCCAAGATAAGCCTGTAAAGCCACGATAATACATTTTGATTACAGATCCGTTATCGCTCGATTGGACTCGCGCAGAAAGCGATACTTTACACATCTGAGCTGATCTTCCCCCAAGGCTTTTATTGTTACAGTTTGGCTGAGGCGGCGTGATAACAAATCAATGTAATTAACCGGTCAAGGTTGTAGGAACGGAGAGGGACCTTTGCAGAACAATCGCTCTTTCATCCCAATAATGTGCGCTATTATACTGTCTTGTGTGTTGTAGCGCAGTGACGGTGGAGAATAGGAAGGGGATCGAGGATCGAGCCATGTGGTACTGAAAGCATTGATGGAGCGGTGTTGAGGCCTCTCAGGACAACTCTGATGGAGGTGGAAACAAAAAGGCCTATGCTTAAATAAACAATACTGTTAATTAAAAAGGCATCCACATAATAGAGTTTACAGATACCGATTCAATGCAATACATTACTTTTTTTTTTTTTTACCTCACAGTAACTCAAGAATGATGATTGTTCCCTGGTTTTCACTGATAATAAATCAATAAAGTTTACCTTACCCAGTGGTGGAAAAAGTACTCAAATGTTTTAACTAAAAGTATCAATACTGCAATGTGGAAACACTCTAATAAGTAAGTAGTAAAAGTGCAAAAGTATTGGCATCAAAAAGTACTCAAAGTACCAAAAGTAGAAAGTACTGCAGAATATCCCATATCACAAGTTTTCAAATGCTTACAAATAGCAGATCTACAGCTCACAATGCATCTCAATGCGACGCATTGTGAGCTGTAGATCGGCTATTTTCAAATGGCAGGTCTATCAGGTCTTATTAAATCTTCAATGTAACTAGTAGCTAAAGTTTTCAGATAAATGTAGTGGAGTAAAAGTACAATATTTGGATCCGAGATCTAGTGGAGTAGAAGTAAAAATATTGGAAATTGGATATACTCAAGTGAAGTACAAATACCCAAAAATTGTACTTATAAGTACAGTACCTAAGTAATTGTACTTAGTTACTTTCCACCACTGACCTTACCTTACGTTATCTTAAAAACCTTACATGTCCTGTCCTGCTCTGCCCTGCTCCGCGTCCTGGCCTGACTTTCCTTCCTTTGCCCCGTCTCGACAAAACTCATTTATTTTCCTTCCCTTAGCTGTCAACTTGGCACAGCTCCCGTCCGGACACCTTTGTGCCCCCTGAAGCAACCATTCAGTTTAAGGAATGAAATATGACATACTGGGTGTCGGTAGAGAGGTAACCAAAATGTTCAGGTTCTGAGAAGAGATCTGATTTTCATGGGAATTGAGTATTGAATGGGTTGAGTGGTCAGGCAATGGAGAGAGACAGGTAAAAAGAGATCCTCTTGTTCCGTATCAACAGTGGTCGAAAAAGTACTCAAATGTTTGACGTAAAAGTATCAATACTGCAATGTAGAAGTACTCTGTTAGGGCGCCGTCCCACCGCACTTTTATTTTACCTCTGGGGGCGGAATCTGCCAACGCTTTGTCAATGTAAATGCGTGGATTCACTGCGTTTTTTTTTAGAATCTGCTGGCTGTTACTTTCCACCACTGCTTAACAAGTCCCCTAATTAACCCTCCACTGCAGGAGGTGCTCTTTCCTTATGTCTCAATTCATAATTTCATTACATTATTAAAATATGTTTAACATGTGTGTGAATGTGCAAGGCTGGGAGTGGAACTCATCTGTACAGTATACTGGTATGTAGATATGTAGTTATACATAGGTATTGTGCATATATTGGCCTAGAAATACAGTATGTATTTTAAAATTTAACAAGAGGATAAACTCCTTGAGATGCACAATCTTGTTTTCAAGGGAGTCCTCTGGCACCATTCATAAATAATAATAACGATAACAAAACAAAGAACCCAAAGACACAAAACAATCAATAATAGTAACATTAACAAGGACATACATAAAGTAGCTACGGGCAAGCTCAGCATAGTCCAAACAATGAATTCGAAAATAATCCCAAGAATGTTATATGCAATGTCAGAATATAACAACATGCAGATACAAAATGATTCTTCTGAAATTCTGTTATTAGACAGCTACGCAGTGGTGGAAAAAGTACTCAAATGTTTTACTTAAGCGAAAGTACCAATACTGCAATGTAGAAGTACTCTGTTACAAGTAAAAGTACAAAAGTATTGGGATCAAAATGTACTTAAAGTACCAAAAATAAAAGTATTAAAATGATTGGAAATAGCCGATCTACAAGCTCACAACGCGTCGCGATGCGATGCGTTGTGAGCTTGCAGATCGGCTATTTTAAAATAGCCACGGTATAGGGCTAAAGTGGTTAATGTATGTTTTATAATGTAATACCTAGTTTTTTGTAACTAGTAACTAAAGTTTTCAAATAATTGTAGTGGAGGAATACAATATTTGCCGCTGAGATGTAGTTGAGTAGAAGTAAAAGTATAGACAACTAAATACTCAAGTAAAGTAAAAGTACCTAAAAATTGTACTTAAGTACGTACAGTACTTGAGTAAATGTACTTAGTTACTTAACACCACTGCAGCTACGCATGGAGTCTTTACTGGCTTCGGCTTTCCTCCACACACAGTTTGAGTCTCACCAGAGCCCTCGTGCCAAATGCTTAATTACACCCACTCACACAATTCAGCACAATCAATTCACTGGAGTTATATTGACATTTTCAGTCAGCAAGTCCAAACACAAACAAACACAGATAGGCTACAGTGGTTCTCAAAGTGGGGTCCAGGGACCAGTGTTGCCAAATGGGAAATGTTGAATTATCGTACCGGAGGCTTAAAATTATCTTATTTGAAAGAAAACTATCGTACACAGCTAAAAAAGAGAAATCACACGTGTAAATATGTAATTTCACCAAAGAAAATCATATTTAGTGTAAGAAACAACCTCGTTTGAGACGCCTACGTGACAAAAACGCACACAGGCAGGCGACTTCCCGGACCTTACACAAATAAAAGCCTAAAACTGGACCGGAAAGACGCGACTGGTGTTTTGAATGCCTCCAAGTACAGATCTAGGGTCAGATTGACTGGATTTCCTGACTTATTTTGAAAAGCCATCATTATTAGTGCAGCCCCCATCGCACTTGCACAATGTGGTACAGCAAAGTCCAGCTCGGTGGCACTTACAGTTGCCCTTACAGGCAACCACACAGCCACAGTGGAGGCTCAGTGAGCAGCATGGGAATTTAGTAAATTCACACACTTTTTTTGTGATAAAATTATAGTACAAATGCGATAATTATCGTACATCTGGCAACACTGTCTGTTAAATGGACCCTGACTGGTCTGTAACTCTGACAGTATACAAATTAAACCGAATGGACCCGTTAGGGTCCATTCGGTTTAATTTGTATACTGTCAGAGTTAAAGGGGGTCCTCGAAATGTAAACGTTTGAGAAGCACTGGGCGACACTACTGAAAATCCAGGAAGAATATTGATAGAGCTCCCAGCAACTGGCAATGATAAGCATGTCAGTTTTTTTTTACATCACTGACAGTAACACTCTCTACCAACAACAACCGATGATTGAAATTCACAACATTATGTTTTTTTCAGGCAAATGGCATAGAAATAATAACGAAGAAAAGACCCCATCGTTCACATTAGAAAAAAAGACTCTTAATTATATTTACCACTATTATTGCAATACACTTTTACTTCTATGATCTGTGACACATTCTGTCACAGAGTCTGGGCCCTCCAACAGAACAACCATGCAGCGACGGGGCAGGAATACATGAAACTTCTCAGATGTAGGGAGTCTTCACTGCTGTCAGATATAGTAATAGGCTAGCCCTGTGCGGCTGGGTTCTTATGTCTGTGTGTGTGTGTGTGTGTGTGTGTGTGTGTGTGTGTGTGTGTGTGTGTGTGTGTGTGTGTGTGTGTGTGTGTGTGTGAGCCTGCATTCAGTCCAGTTAGTCTATTAGACGGGCCCTGAATGCCAATGCTGATAAGACGCGGGATCTGTGCTTGGGTCTCCAAGGGGGGATACAATGGACAGGAGCAGACTCTCTCTCTCTCTCTCACACACACATACACATGTACACACACACACACACACGCACACACACGCATGCACACACTCGCAGCGAGAGACCACTGAAACCACTCTCTCCGCTTTGGGTAGCAAAGAACTGTTCTTATGCTTTTGAATTCAAGTCGTTTTTTTCCCCACTCTCTCTCTCTTCCTATTCATCTTTCTGTTCTTTCTCTCACTCACTTATACCCTCTCTCCCTCTCTCTCTTTCTTTTGCCCGCTCTGTAACTGTTCCCACATTTCTTTTGGGGGGGAGGGGGGGGGGTTGTTTAAAAAATGGCTTTGAAAGCTACCGAGTTGAAAGGAGAGTGGAATGGACACCACTCCGGCTAAACCGTCCATGAAGGACAGGTGGAGAGCAAGGGATGAACACAAAAAGAAGGGGGCAGAACAGAGATAACAGGCGAGAGATTGAGAGTCTTTGAACGAGCGGATGAAAGTAGACAAAAAAGTGAAAGACAGAATAAGAGGGGGAGGATAAATAGAGGACAGTGTAGGGAGAGAGAAAGAAAGAGGGAGAGAGAGAAAATAATTGGAAGAAAAGATCGAGGAAAGGGGTGGGGAGGGAGACAGTGAGTGTAGAGTATTGAGCAAGATAGCGTACAAGAATAAGAATAGAGGAGAGAGAGAGAGAGAGAGAGAGAGAGAGAGAGAGAGAGAGAGAGAGAGAGAGAGAGAGAGCACCATGGGGATTCAAGGGCTCCAGGGACGTGGGAGGAGGGCTATGGGAAAGTTTGAACGCCGAACTGTCTGACTCAGTAAGTTTTTTAACCTGAAGTTTGACTCGGGGATCCTGATAATAAGTACAACTTTGGAGCAACAACAGAACGAACACCCTGAAATATTCAACAGTGCGGGTTTGCCCACAGCGTAAAACCATGTGCTTTGGGGTATTCCGTTTAGAAATGCAGCGCTATAAACACAGAACATCTTTTAAGATCCAATAGCGTGTCTTCTGTACTGTTGGGGGGCTCTGCCGTTTGGCTTTTTTTGTCCTATTCAGCACACCTAGCTCGCCCTTTGCTGAAATTGACATTTTGGGGCCGTTTAGCTGACATGGTGATCCACAGTGATTTAGAACAAGCAACGAGGGACTGTAGGGATTCAGTCACTCAAGGACAGAAAAGCAGGACAAATTGGCTCAATGCACAGCAGCCATATCAGAAAGAAATTGGGCATCTCCCCAAGAGAGTCTATCTGCAGACTGCAGACTAGGGGTGTATCCTATTGGGGCGTTTCTCATTATAAGGGGGCATTTCGTATTCCTCATTATTATCCAATAGAATATAGTTTTGGACCATAACGGAGGCGCGCCGACTCAGCAGACCTTGAGGCCGAGGAGTCGCGCCCGAGCGCCTCCAGGCGCAAGTGCCCGCGACGACCGGCCGATGGTCTGCTAGTCGACTAAGCGCTATAATGGGAAACGCCCCAATAGGATACGCCCCTAGTCTGCAGTCTGCAGACAGACCCTTCTCCATCTCCTCACTTCCTTCACAGGTGTGGCCAATGATACTAATTAAGGCTCTGTTCCATTCTGGTCAAACAGAGTCAGGGTGCTGATATTGTGCATGTTGGCTCGCCGGAAATACTCTCAGGGTTCGTTGAGGGGGTTTCGAAATGGCCCCTTACGGGTGTGTAACTCTGAGAGTGTACAAATGGAACCAAATGGACCCGTAAGGTTTTTTTTTTCAAGTTATGGAGGTCCTTGAAATTAAGTTTTGAGAACCACTGTGCTACACTAAATGGAACGGAGCCTTCATTAGTACCATTGGTAACACCTGTGAAGGAAGTAAGAAAGGGGCCCAAAGTATTTCCAATATGGCTGCTGTGCATAGAGCCTATTGGCATCAAAGCATGCATTTGCAGCATGAATTTTACCATAACCTTGGGTTATATTGCTGTATGATGTAAGTCTAGATAATGTTGATCATCTATCTGTTGCTTCTGTGCTCTGTGATTGAGGAACAAGAAGAAGGGATTCCATTCACTCTAATTGTGTGGTGAAAAAGGTTTCTAAATTATAATTTTAGCATGAACAAATGTATGCAAATTAAAGCATGCTCTGCCAAAATGAAAATTAAAAAGTCCCTTTTCCACCTATTTCATTTATGTGGACTGTTGCCTAAACAACAAAACCACAACAATACTAATCAAAAACTGCAATCAAGTGGACAATATGTAGACAATATTGTGCCCCAACACCTCTCATTTCCAGTCAAATGTAAAAACAATGCTTGCCAGAATGCAGATCCATTTCTCAATCATTGTTCTTGTCTGGATATTCCAACCATGGGCGTAAGCGTGCATTCTTTGGGAGGGCATGTCCCCACCAATACTGAGAAAAGAACAATCTGTGCCCCCAATATACAGTAGAAAATATGTTATAAATATACCTTAACCTGTGTTAACCCATTCAATCCGGGAATGCATCTGTGTCATTTTAGATTTTAGCTGTAACCATTATCTTATGCTTTGGCTATTCAAAAATAGCAGATATACAAGCTCATAGAGAGAGAGAGCTGGTAGATCTGCTGGTAGATCTGCTATTTTTGAAAAATCGTGAAAATGTGCGCAAATCTTTCAATACCGGTATATATTTTTTAAAGCGAACATTTGTAAAATATTTTCTTCCAGGGACCCCGAGAAGTAAAGATTTCAGTTACAAATGTTCGCTTTAAAAATGTATATTCAAAGATTTGAACACATTTTCACGATTTCTTTCAAAAATAGCAGATCTACAAGCTCGTAGCGCGGCACTTGGTGCCGCGCTACGAGCTTGTATGTCTGATATTTTTGAATAGCCAAAGAAATCGAAAATGAAACGTCCAAGAATTCGATTTAAAACATTGCAACTGGCCAAGAACGCAGGTGGACTGGCCCTTCCCAATTTTAAATATTATTTCTGGGCGGCCCAACTCAGGTCCATAACCATGTGGTTAGAGGATGTTGAATCAACTAGATGGTTAAAAATTGAAAAATCTCTATGTATACAGGCACAACTAGCAGCCCTTCCTTTTTCGGGACATAATATCAATGTAGACGCCATTGGTGCCTGGTCTAGGTTCACAATGAAAATATGGAAGGAAGTTCAGAAAGAGTTTAGACTGCCTCTCTCAACATCTGGCCTGTCTTCAATTGGATGTATTAGGGGTTTTGTACCATCAAGGTTGGATGCTGGTTCGGGGGGTGGAGGAGGCTACAGTAGGTTTGAGGTTTGTTCACCAGTTATGTTACTCCAACCAGCTAAAGTTGCATTTGATCAACTCAGAAACGAGTTTAACCTGCCTAGAACTGACTTTTTTAGATACCTCCAACCAAGGCACTTTTTAGAAAATCACGAGGACTGGGACAAAATTAGAAGCCCCTCTGTTTTGGAATCCTTTCTGATTGACATCCAAAATGGAGTTTCAAGTGGAACAAATGATTTCTAGCTTGTATCAAAATCTATTGTCAATGGTTCCCAGTGACACTCTTTATATAAAAGCAAAGTGGGAGGCTGAAATACAACAAGAGATTACACAAGAAGAATGGGTTGATGCCTGCACTGAAGCGCACAAAGTAACTCATTCTAATTCTTGGAGAGAATATCAGTGGAAAATTACGAGTAGGTTTTTTAAGACCCCGTTACTGACTGCCAGAGCAGGCACTACTCCTACAAGCGAGTGCTGGAGGAGATGTGGTGAGCAGGTCGGCGACCACTCACATATCTTTTGGGCATGTCCTTAAGTGCGGCAGTTTTGGAATGCAGTATTTAGCGACATCAATAAAGTATTTGATACTCAAGTACCACAAGATTTCAAGACGGCTATTCTAGGAATTGTGCCGACAGGTTTTGAAGGCAGGAAGAATATTTACCTCCTTCAGATATTGTTAACGGCAGCCAAAAAATGCATCACAATTAACTGGTTGGGTCTGCTCCCTCCAACCCCCGAACAATGGTTGAATAAAGTCAAAGAGATTAGAGATATGGAAAGACTCACTTATTTGGTGAGGCTACAAAGCGAGCAATTTACCAAAAAGTGGACGCCTTTTGCAAACATTGAATTATGATACGATTTATAATTTTATAAAGAGATTTGTATTATGTGTAATTTGATAGCCTGAATGTGCGGTATGTGTGTGGATATATATATATATATATATATATATATATATTGTGTTACAGTGTATGTGTGAGGATACATTATTGTACATTCTTCTGTTCTTTCATGTTTGTATATTTCTCTTTGATTACTTCTGATTTTTTATTATTTTTTTCTGTCTGTTTTTTGTTTTGCTTTACTTTTCTTATTCTTTTGTTGCTGCTGTCTCAATAGGGAGACAATGTGAAATATTGTACAGAAAGTCTGTATGTTGAATATGATGCACAATTATGCATAAATGTATTGTCTCTCCTGATAACAATAAAAACAATAAGTTGCAAAAAAAAAGAAATCGAAAATGACACATATGCGTTCCCAGATTTAATGGGTTGAGGTGTTCTCTGTACACTTGGGTTTGCGCCCCTGCGTGAACCATGGGCCATGGACCACTGAACCAGCCTCAACTCTCTGCTGTCAGAAGTCAGTCAGGGGAGAAGACTGGAGGCGAGTGCAGGTGATGTGAACCAGGGAGAAGTAAAACGATTCCCAAATATGTAAAAGCAGCGAAAGCAAAAGCATTTAAAGCAGAAAACAACATTGGCGAATGTCCCGGACATTCAGTGATTTTATGAAAATTATGATAATAGTAATTCAGATGGCTCTTGCCCGTGAAATATACTGTAGTTATTGTGCTTTCATTTTCCATCACTCTCTCAATACTGAATCTGAGTATCCGGCACTACTACCACTACTTTAGTAGAAATGTAATCAGCAATTTGTTACAGGAATTAGTTTTTTAACACTACTTCAAATATTTCAGATAAGACTTTAGACTTTAAATATAGATCCAGTGTATGCAAATAAAAGTGATGTTTCTCCATGTTATCAAGCAGTCTCCATGCCCCAGTTTTGTGTGAATTGGATTGATAGCTTGATAAGGCAATATAGCTAATGTTTCAGATAACTGCAGAGCTGTCAACTCTCACACATTGAGCAGGTTGACAAATGAACCTGCTCAAATGCAGTAGTAGAAAGTAACTAAGTACATTTACTTTTGATGGTATTTGTATTTGAGGTATTTGTTTTTTACTTCAGTATTTCCAATTTCCAACACTTTTACTTCTACTCCACTACATCTCGGATCCAAATATTGTACTTTTACTCCACTACAATTATTTGAAAACTTTAGTTACTAGTTACTTTGTAGATTTTGATTATTATTACAAAACATACTGTAGTACTGTATGTTGAAAACATAGTCTCCTGGCGGAGACAATAATAAAAATCACACCCAGTGTGAAGTGGGCGGTGTGTGGTCATCACAACATGACTCACTTAAATAAAGGATAAATGACTTTTTTAAGTCCATACTGCTATTCATAGGGCTGCACATGTGTCATGTGTTTCGCTAGCCAATCACAGTCCTGAATTTGCAAAGTCAGCCAATCACATTACAGTTAGTGGTGATGACACTAGCTGTAATGTGATTGGCTGACTTTGCAAAAGTATCGATTTGCATTAACAATGGAAGGATTAGGGGTGTAGACTGCGTTGTAGACTATTGGCCAATCACGGTGCAGGATTGGTCAGTGTCCAAAACTCACTTATAGGGGGCGATTACACCGCCCCAAAAAATACAATTACAATTTAGGCATTTAGCAGATGCTCTTATCCAGAGCGACTTACACATGTAAGATGGAAATAAGCAGAGTAAGCATGAGCACTAGTCAATAAACATCAAGGTAAATAGTCACATAAGTGCTGTAGAGTGCTGAGCGAGCTAGAAAAGTGTCAGGGCATGAGGAAGCTGTTGAGTTTGTATGACAGGCGGCGCAACTGTTCACATTTGCCGAGCCCCCTAAGGGCAGAAGTGAAAGAAAATGTGGAGCTGTGCTCTATAGAGGCCCCTCAACATGCCATTCCCGTGTTAAAATTGGCTTAAGGGAGCACCGGCGGGTGGGCGGGCGGACCACGTCATCACGCTCATGTCACCATCTCAAGCCAAAACCATATAAGGACTTCCCAATGCAGCTTACGCCCAAATATGGAGTGTGTTGTCATGGCATCAGGCGCTAATAAATCAGTCAGGGGGCATATGGGCGTATAGGCCTACTGATGACATCAGGGATCTCCATATATGGGCATAAAAAGGGACTAGGACTGACAGATAGAAAGATTTCCATATACAGTATGGGTATATCAGTCGGATCGGCAGTGCGACGTAGGTGTGAGGGCCGCGTAGCAGCCCAAGCCTCTAGTTCCTAATATGCTGTTTTTGGGGCGGTGTAGCCGCCCCCTATAAGTGAGTTTTGGACACCGACCAAAAGATTTGTATACCCCCTAACCCTTCCATTGTTAATGCAAATCGATACTTTTGCAAAGTCAGCCAATCACATTACAGCTAGTGTCATCACCACTAACTGTAATGTGATTGGCTGACTTTGCAAATTCAGGACTGTGATTGGCTAGCGAAACACATGACACATGTGCAGCCCTATGAATAGCAGTATGTACAGTACACACCGCCCACTTCACACTGGGTGTGATTTTTTAAATAGGAAAATGGCCCCACCCACTGGTTTGTGAAGGCAATTAGAGTTGCGTTGTTTAGGATACCAGGTAAACTATGAACCTAACGTCTTTATAAACAACATGGTCAAGAAAAAACTATTCTAAGTAACAAAGGGGTGAGGGGTGTCTGAAGAGGCGAATCTTCGGACTTCAGACCAAGCTGTGGTTCAGCCTAAATCCTGTGTTGTGTGCGTTATCCTTGTTATTATCTACACGATGAGATGTTTTGTTTTGACAATCCCTACAATTTGTAGTAGAATATATTACACTGGATTAGGGTATACTTTAAATGTGTGTGACAGTCTGTGACCATTCCAACAATAATCCCGCAGTAAACCTATACAGGCTGAGTGTGGGGGCAAAACGAAAGCTATCTTTTCTATGCTCGTGGTATTCAATCTCCCACATTCGGTACTTCTACCATTCAACCTCATCCTCCATTATACTCTGCCTTTCTTGACATGAGCTGAGCTGACCTGAGCTGACACCGCAAAAACAGACTGTTCTACATAGGGTTCTAATCCATGATGTGCTTACCCCTATTATTCTACAAATCAGCAACTCACAGCCTGCGAGAACAAGGGTTCACAACTGATAGACATATGAACACTGCATCTGTCCATCACTAGGCATTCACAAGGCATTTTGATCTTCCTCTTGGATCAATGCACATTCATCAACACATTTTGCCTACTTGAATTATGCAACCGTTTTAAGCTGTCTCAGGCACAGGACAATCTCCTTTAGCCATGTCGACTTCCGCCACTCAAACATGAACTTATTCTACGGAAAATATATGTATGTTTTTACATTCTACTTTATTTAGCCAGTGAACAGAGAGACAGGAAAGGCAGGAAAGAAAGGGACCATGAAGTGCATTAAACCGTAGGTCAGATTCGAATAGGGGTCAGCTGCAGGAAGGTTTATAGCCTTATTTATTACACGGCTTGGTTGAATGCTCGATTCTGATTGGTCAGTCATCGGTCATTATTTCTGGATAATGACCGATGAGCTCAATAACGGACCGCTGTCTAATCAGAGACTCAGAACACCTGCTCATATCAACCTGCGCTGCTTGAACAAACAACCAATGTCATTTACAACTAAACGTTGCTCTCAAGAATGTTTTGAAAACATTTGAAGTTGCGCCTCGGTGGTTAATCGCCCTGTCGGGCTTTAAATTTCAATAATGACTACCTCCCCATGCATTATCCCTTGCTTATGAGGTATATGCTCTTACTCTGTGATCCAACCTGGCGTCCCTATTTTGGGGCATGTTAATAGGCAATATGTTTCCTTTACATATTGTTAAGGATCTACTAGCTTGCGTTGTGAGCTTGTAGATCGGCTATTTTTGCTATTCGACGGACAACCAAGTATACAGTGCGTTAATGGTCAAGTGACTTGACCTAAGTGTCATGTCTGCCGTACTAAAGTGTCTTTGAACGACCAATGAAAGTCTTCCAAGCCATCTCAGAGGCAGGGACTGTCCCAGGCCATGACATACAGAGGGTGGGCAATGAACAGAGAATTTCACTGATTGTTTCCATGCAAATGAAAACTCGATGTACATACTAATAAACATTCTTGTAGGAAATTGCCTTCAAAGTATTGCCTTCAAAGTAGCCAGTTGCCTTCAAAGTGGTGGAGTATCACCCAGGGGTGATACTCCACCACCCCTGGGTTGCGGAGGTAAGTTTCACCATAAAACAGGAGGCTCGGAGTTAGTTTGCATAACTGAAAGTGTCTTTATTCAATAATGTCTCGGTAAAAGGGGGGCTGGATCAAAATTGCAACTGTGGTTCTTCCCGGCTAGGGTCTTTGTCTCCTTGGGCTTAGGCTTACTACAGAGGAACGCTGTTATCCTAGAGCAGAAAGAGAGCACTGTGCCTTTAAGTTGAGGGGGGGGGGGCAGCTTTCCCCAGTGGTGTTGGAGTTGATTGTGCTTGTAATGTCCTTCTTACCAGCCTTTTTACTGGTAGTGAAAGATGTTTTGCCTACTTGCTGTCTGGCACCAAGTAACGCACTTTGTTTGGAGCTGGTTATATAAGGTTCAGCTGGTTGATTAGTGGATGGGCTCCAGGTGTGACCAATGCTAATTACCTTGTGGCTACATAACCTGGACAGGGTAGCACACTCCCTCTATCACATCCCCAGTCTAGGCCTGACTAGCCTCGATCTCCAGGCTTTTATTTTTTAACTAAAAAATAAAAGCCTGGACCAGCGTGTTGACGTTCCTGGAATAGGAAGTGTTTCATTTCCCCAACGAACTAGAGTGAAGTGGGCGTCGCTCCAAATGTTGTGACGTCAGGGCCCTCAATGCCGCACATAGGGGGGCGTGGCGGGGGCTGACGGACAGATCGGTGAACCAATAGGATCCACCAGATTTTTTCTCCGGAGATTTTGAACCCACCCCCCTCTAGACATGATATCAGATGGGCTAGGGCAGTCTAAGGCCCGACTGACAGCTCAGTTTCCCCTGCTTTGCCACACAATGTGAATGAAAATGTCCTAAATTACCTCATTTTCTTCCCCAACGTGAATTATTTCATCAAGGAGCAAGTAATATATTTGGTCAGAATAACAGCTTATTATGAAATCCTTTGCCACATACATATTACTGTAGATTAGATTAGATTAGTTTTCTTTTATGACATCGTAGCATGGAATAGGCTTACGGTACTATGGTGTTCGCTAATTCGCAAATTCAGGAGTTTATGCATCGCAAATCTCTCATTCTCTCTTCTTTTGCACATGCTGTTTTTCCTCTATCCACATATTTAACTGTGATTACTGTGTATTTAAAGTATTTATCCATCTCTCCATCATCCACCAGTGTTGCCTGCAGCATGATTTGCAGTTTAGAGAGCAACCAAAACTTGCTACGAGGGGCCATGGGAGAGATAACGAAGCTTTTGGAACAGGCTGTTCTACACACATGAGGAAGCACTGACATAACCTTCTCATCCCAATTTGTGTCTCTGTGGGTTTCTGTCTTTGTTTCTGCCTCTCCCCCCCGCCTCTCTCCCTGCGTCGTTCCCCCGTTCTCTCTCGTTTTCGTTCTGCATATCTACCAATCCTTCCTCAAGCACCTCTCCATCTCTCTGCCAGAACACGTGCACCGGTTTTAATTCACGGCTGGATTCCCGTTCTTGACACAGAACAACACCTGCCCCCCTCACCGCAAGGTGCTCGGAAATAAAAGTTATCTGCTATAAACGCATCGGGATGTAAATGTCACCTGCCTAAGATGTACACCGTATTGTAAATGTCCCACCGCAGGCCTTGTCACACTCAGACCTTTTGAAAGGGAAAAAACTCTCTTCAACCATCATTTCTCGAACCACCAGGCATCTCAATTTTTTAGCCCTTTAACTGAATGTCTTACCCGGAGCCAGTGTTGGGAAGTAACTAAAGTAATATGTAACTTAAAGTAATATTATTACCTTTTCCCAGTAACTAGTAACGTAACTAATTACTTTCACGTTTTGAGTAATAATATTACCTTTACTTTTTTTCAAAAAGTAACTTATTACTTTTTTTCACGAGCCTCGGTGGTACTCTGGGTTTGAGTGTGTTTATTTGATCCTGTGTTGTTTTTGGTCCATTGATATAATGGTAGACTGGTTGGGATCGAGTTGCTATGCAGGCTGCTTGCTGATCCGGTCTAGAGCGGATACGGAAACGTTGCGCTCATGTCTGTGTGAATTATTATCAGCTGCGGAAGGGCGGGCCGCCCTTAAACCGGATCAAACAGTGTTGCCATGTCTGCTTATTATAAGCGACTTGTTAACCGATGAAGATGCGCCGTAAGCTTGTAGGTCGGCTATTTTCTATATATATATTAGAATACATTTGTTTACAAAGAAATTAAGCACTTTATGAAGAGGTTTTGTTGTTTAGTTGGTTGCTGTCAAATAAAAGGTTTTTGAGAGGCTGGCTGTAAGTGGGTCCACCAGCATATTGTCCAATGCCCACTTAACCGTAGGCCTAGTCCATAGGCCTAGCTGTAGGCTGCTATGAAGTGGTCAAGTGGAACACACTTTTGATTTATTTTCCTGATATGTTTTTTTGTGTCCTGAATGATGCACTAAATATCAGTCAGTCAGAATGATTGTTTTGAAGTTTACATTTCCTACACCCACGAACCACGATGATATGTGTTGCTATGGGAGCCTTTTTATTTTATTAGAATTAATTTTGTTTACAAAGAAATGAAGCACTTTATGAAGAGGTTTTGTTGTTTAACTGTTTTGTTTAACCTAGTACATAGGCCTAGCCCACGATGATATGTGTTGCTATGGGAGCATTTTTATTTTTGTATTTTATTAGAATACATTTTGTTTACAAAGAAATATAGCAGTTTATGAAGATGTTTTTATCTATGTTTGTTTAGTTTATGTTTGGAGCTTTAATAAACAACAGAAGTTGTTCAAAGATTGTGTCTCATGATGAGTCATTATCTGTTTGAGCCCAGGTGTTTGCATTTGAATATTTTATGAGGCAAAAAATACATTAAATACATTTAAAATACTTGTTTCCATTGAGGTCCTTAGTATTCAATTCATAGTCGTCAAATGGTTTTCATTTAGTCTGTAAGTTATGAATTCATACACTGTAAAAGTCTTAGTGTTAATATAATTCAAATGAGTGTACAATGAGGATTTTACAATGTAGGCTGCAGAAAAGAGAAAAAAAACAACTGCTAATGTTGAAAATGCAAAGTTAGACTTTTGGGGAGAAAGGATGCAAATTACTGGGGGCGAGAAAAAAAAAGTAACTAAAGTAATAAGTAACTAGGTACTTTTGGCAGGGAGTAATAAGTAAAGTAACTACATTACTTTTTAAACAAGTAATATGTAATAAGTAACATATTACTATGTTTTAGTAACTATCCCAACACTGCCCGGAGCACAGTGCTACTAGCCTGGTAAACCCTCCCTCCGGAAATCTCATTTCCATTTGATTCCAGGAGTGAGTCTGGCCTGATCGCCCATTCTGCAATATTGGCTGTGGGCTGGAGTTGGGCGGGAGTAATATACCGTTGACTGACAACCCCTTCAGCCAATGATCGTTGTTCCCCTCCAGCCAATCAGCAGACCTCCAGACTAATGTGACGCAACAGGACTTTTGAGACGGCCATGCCCAAAAGAGGTTGCCTTATTCGGATACATGCGTGGCACTGCCCGCCCCTCCCGGTTCTCTACCTTTTTATTTTTAAATAGGCTCTGTCATGATTAATTGACCCCATATATGAAGTTAAACAACTAAATTCTATCCAAACGATATCTTAAAAGTAAATTCCGTGCCTCAAAAAAAGAAGTTTGAGAGCGTTTTAAAACCGAAAGTAAAAAGTGTAACCGGCCACACACATGGAGATATCTGTATCTGTCAGTCCATATCCCTTTTATGACCATATATGGAGATCCATGATGTCATCAGTACAGTATATGCCCATATATGGGCATGCTGATATGCCCATATAAGGAGATATCTGTATCTGTCATCATCAGTGTTAATTTAACTCTGTATGTAAAACGTAACCAGTGTTTTAATCTACTGTACATTAATCTAACAATCTATATGAATTACACTACTTTTCAGCAATGATTTTTTTTACCAGACCCATATCAGACCTACAAATGTCAAGTGCTTGTTCATTCAGAGACGCTTACTTCAAAGGATTTAGGACAACAAATAGTTATACAGTTGTATTTCCCTGGGAAAGTTCTCGGCTCTGGGGATGATCCCAAATAAATCAGAGCAGCATGCAGGGATTGCTTGAAAAACCACCCCGTATCGTTCTATAAATATAAAGCCGCCGCACAAAACCAGATATGGTTCAGAAATAGTCTGCGTGACATCCGTGTGCAAAATATCAGCAGGAAGTAGTTGGGCTGCTGGAGGGAATTGGCACTGATCTGAGTCTAATGCAGCAGTGGTATCAATGCTTGTGTAAAGGTTCTTTACGTACTAATAGGCTCTATGCACAGCAGCCATTTTGGAGAGAAATTGGGCCTCTTCTTACTTCCTTCACAGGTGTTACCAATGATACTAATGAAGGCTCTGTTCCATTCTGGAGTCATGGTGCTGATATTGTGCATGTTGGCTCACTAGAAACACTAGTGGGTCTCAAAGTGCGGTCCAGGGACCCTCATGGTTCCTTGAGGGGGTGTAACTCTGAGAGTGTACAAATGGAACCAAATGGACCCTCCCGGGTCCATTTGGTTCCATTTGTACACTCTCAGAGTTATGGGGGTCCTTGAAATGTAAAAGTTTGAGAAGCACTGTATGGAACAGAGCCTTCATTAGTATCATTGGTAACACCTGTGAAGGAAGCAAGGAAGGGGCCCAATTTCTGTCCAATATGGCTGCTGTGCATAGAGCCTATTACATTAAGTATTGATTAAGAGCCTCGCTTTATATTTATGGTCAGTATAGAAAACAACTGGCATTGTCAAGGTAACGTGATGTCAAAAATGCTGCCTATACATCTTCTATGTTTCTTACATTTTGCACCCATGCATTTAGGGTAGGCCTACAGTCACAGATGTGCGATGCAGGGGAGTGGCCAACACATACTTAGGCGTCAGCAGTGGTGTACAGTAACTAAATACATTTGCTCAAGTACTGTACTTAAGTACAATTTTCAGGTATGTTTTACTTTACTGGAGTATTTCCAATTTTCTGTACTTTTACCTCTACTCCACTACATCTCAGAGGCAAATAGTGCACTTTTACTCCACTACATTTATTTGAAAACTGTAGTTACTAGTTGGTAGTTACTTTGTATATTTAGAATTTTATTACGAAACATACATTACCCACTTCAGCCCTACAGTATATACATTTCAGCCATTTGAAAATAGACGATCTACGAGCTCACAATGGGTCGCGATGCGACGCATTGTGAGCTTGTAGATCAGCTATCTTCAAAAGATTTTATACATTTGAAAACGTGCGAAATGGGACATTCTGCAATAATGACTACTTTCTACTTTTGGTACTTTAACACATCGGGTGCCAAACACGGTCTGAACCGTGTGTTTACATAGTGGCGGTTCCGAAGCTTTGGTGCCGTTCACGGTCTGAACCGTGATTTCAGTCTTTTTGTTTTTTTCGTTTTTCTCCGCGCGGGCGGGGCTAGAGCAGCTCTGGGAGCACCCATTGTAATCCTGCGAAGGAAGTGCCAGATCGCTCACCGGAAACACTTTTATTTTCCCCATCCGCTTCCTGTCTATTTCCTACTTTGAAACGCCTATATCTCCGAATCTGTTTCCTGTGGGGAAAAACGGTCATGCGCGATCCCCCCCCCCGTTGTAACCCGCGAGGGGAATGTTATGGTTCCAGCCTGTAGCCAGGCTCATGGCACAACATGAATCGATGCTTTTTTTTGCGTGGATTTGCTTTTAACGCACGGATTTGCTTGTAAACAGCAAAGCGCAGTCAATGGGGAGAAAGCTGGCACCCACGGTAAGTTGTTATGAAAAAATGCTGGCACCCGATGTGTTAAGTAGGTACTTTAATTTCAACTTTAACTTTAAGTTTGGTGCCAATACTTCTGTACTTTTATTCAAGTACGTTTTTAATTCCAGACTCTGTAACCGAGTATTTCTACATTGTAGTATTGATACTTTTACGTAAGTAAAAAAATGGAGTACTTTTTCCCCCACTGCAGTGCTGACAACACGTGACGCAATGACCAGAAGCTCCGCCCCTTTGCTCTCGTCGAATGGAAATGAACGGTGTATTACAGTATACCCGTACACTAATTAACCACTTGAGACCCATGCATCCCTGTTCTGCAGCAGATCTACAAGCGTACAACACGTTTCACTGTGATCAAACGGGAGGCCATCTAGGCCAATCAGCTGACGCATCCCCGACTTCAGCGTATGCCGTGCCTCACGGCAACATGATGCTGTTGCCATGGCGAGAGATGGAATGTTTTTGCTGATTATGGTTTATGAAAGTCAATCGTTTACAGTGTAAACAATAGGGCTAAACTTGACACTATTGCAGGGTTCTTCAACGGGGGGTCCGTGACCCCTAGGGGGTCCTCCGAGTTACTACAGGGGGGCCGCCAAATCTTTCATTTGAATGGGAAGTTTACGGCCGTATTAGCTAAATCTGGTGTTTTAACCTTTCAATAAAAAACTTTGTTTTAACCAAAAGACTATCACTTTAATTGAACAGTTCAACAAACATATATACTGTTCTCTCTCTCATACTGTTCTCTCTCTCTCTCTCTCTCTCTCTCTCTCTCTCTCTCTCTCTCTCTCTCTCTCTCTCTCTCTCTCTCTCTCTCTCTCTCTCTCTCTCTCTCTCTCTCTCTCTCTCTCTCTCTCTCTCTCTCTCTCTCTCTCTCTCTCCTCTCTCTCTCTCTCTCTCTCTCTCTCTCTCTCTCTCTCTCTCTCTCTCTCTCGCGTGCGCACACACCACAGCGGTTGACCACAGAGCGGGTCAGTGAGTTTGTGATGGAGAGCTATGGGGTCGAGGGGAGCTGGAGGGTTCTGACGTGACGTGTTGGGAGCAGCCTTCAGTGCTTTTATTAGAGACAGACAGACAGAGGCACCGCGGGACACCCTGTAATAGCAGGGTGTGATTCACACATTCTGAGATACACAGAACACTCTGTTCTTATACACACACAAAGTACACACAACCAAAGACCAAAACACCCCCAAAAAGCACGCACGCACGCACGCACGCACGCACGCACGCACGCACGCACACACACACACACACACACACACACACACACACACACACACACACACACACACACACACACACACACACACACAGGCTTTGTGACAGCACTCTGCAGGTGTGCTGCTTGAGGCACAGATATAAGTCTTTATTTCACATATAGAGCAAGGCCAGCCAACATTAAAGAGATGTTCCACTGACAGAAAGAATGTGTGGCGCGTGTACGCGAGTGTATCAGTGGTGGACAGTAACTAAGTACATGTACTCAAGTACTGTACTTTTTTAGGTATTTTTTTTACTTTACTTGAGTATTTCCAATTGCCAATACTTTTACTTCTACTCCACCGCATCTCGGATCCAAATATTGTACTTTTACTCCACTACATTTATTTGAAAAGTTTAGTTACTAGTTACTTTGTAGATTTTGATTATTATTACAGAACACATTACCCACTACCTCACATACAGTTACATTTTTGTCGCGATGCGACGCATTGTGAGCTTGTAGATCAGCAGTTTTCAAAAGATTTGTATACATTTGAAAACTTGAAATTGGAAGTTCTGCCTAATGAGTACTTTTACTTTTGGTACTTTAAATACATTTTGATGCCAATACTTTTGTACTTTTACTCAAGTACATTTTGAATTCCGGACTTTTGCTTGTAACAGAGTATTTCTATGTTGCAGTATTGATACTTTTACTTAAGTAAAACATTTACGTATTTTTTCCACCACTGGTGTGTGTAACCAGTGGTGGAAGACGTATTCAGATTTGCACTTAATTAAACTTAGCAATACCACAATGTAGAAATACTCTGTTAAAAAGTAAAAGTCAAACATTCAAAAGTCCTACAATCAAACATTTACCTTAGCTTGCACATGGACTATTTTCGAATAGCTGAAGCATAAAATAGGGCTTAAGTGCTTAATGTAAAAAAGAAAAGTACGACGTTTGCCTCTGAGATGTAGTTGAGCAGTATAAAATAAAAGTATAAAAGTATAAAATATAGAGAAGTGGAAATACTCAAGTATGAAAGGAATAAAAGGACTTAAGTACAGTACCTAAGTAAATGTACAGTAGCTACTTTCCACCACTGACCGCGCGTCAGTCTGTGATGACGTGTGACTTTGTAGTTGCCTAGTATACCTCAAACAGTCACTGAATGTCCCATTTGTCATCTGTGTTTATCAAAACATTTGATCAACCTCCAAGGTTGGATTTGGCTAAGTGAAGTCTTCCTGCTTATCAACTCTCTCTCTCTCTCTCTCTCTCTCTCTCTCTCTTACTACTCTTAACACATTCAGACCTGAGGCCGATTCTACAAAATGTCTTCTAAATCCTAACAGTTTTCTGAAAAAAACGTATGTTTCTATATCAGTAACTTGTTCATGTCAAGGTCCCCCAAAATTATTTGTATTTGGGTCGCGGACCCCCATCTCAAAATATGTTGTTCCAGGGACCCCCCAGAAGCAAAGATTTGAGTTTTGTTCGCTTAAAAAAATAAAAATAAATATATATATATATATATACAAAGATTTGCACAAATTTTCACGATTTTTCAAAAATAGCCCAAATAAATCTAAAAGTGACACTGATGCGTTCCCGGTCTTGACGGGTTAAATAGCACATTAATCTTTCAAGTCCACGTACTGTAAGCAAATCCAATAGGAGTTACCGTGAGCTTATAGATTTTTCCAAATAGCACTTCTGAGCGGGCCTTATCAGATGCTTAGAAGTCACATAGACGTGTCACACAGAGCGCAGTTTCTCTTCCCCACAGCACACTATCCTCTTATCCTCACACGCTGAGTCTTTTCTCAGAGGATCCTCGTCTACGCACTTCACTCGGTTTTTATCTCCAGTTGGTTTTCTTCCCGTTTTCCTTCTTCTTCTTGTCCTTGTTCCTCTCCTTTCTCTTTCAGTTTGACCTTCTTGCTTGCAGAGGTAATCTTGGCCAATGTGATCCTTAGCTACCTGCTCAAACCTCTATATGTCCGACCTACATGCAGTCAGTGGTGGAAAAAGTACTTTTTTTTTTGCTTAAGTAAAAGAATCAATGCTGCAATGTAGAAATACTCTGTCACAAGTAAAAGTCCTACAGTACTTTTCTTACTCTGTATCAGTAACTCTGTATCTCTAACTGCTGTGCTTTCTCTTGGCGACTGATTAAAAGTACCTCAAAATTGTACAGTACTTGAGTACATGTATTTACTTACTTTACACCGCTGCATGCGGGTGGCATGTCTGTATCAAAACAGTTACCTCAAAACAGTTGGACCAGCGAAGTGCATTATAATTGGTGCCATAAGCATAATTGGCATATAGTACTCAAACATTGATCAATGTGCTGCCACTGTACGGTCTCCATTGGTTAACACAATACAATGTGCGTCTATAGAAAATAAAAATGACCCTGTGAACGGAAACAGGGTTCAGTTTTTCATGAATTACATCCAGCATCGATTGTGTTTGCGTCCGATGTCGATTGCTTAAAGCTAAAGGCTCATTGTCTTCGATAAAGTATTGAATCGAGGGAATAGACACAATTTCATTCAATTGTCCATGCATGGCTGCTTGTCGCTCGATGCGATCAATAACTCATTCTCTTTGGAGTCTTCGGAGGATCTCTTGATCGTTGAAAATGACCTCTTTTTCTCATATTATTCCCCCTTTCTTCTTGTGAGGGGCTTCAGAGAGCTGGCCTGTGTTCCTTTTTTTTTTCTTAGCAGCTAGGGGAAGTAAGGAGGGTCATTTCATGTGATTGGTGTCAGCCTGTCAAGCGCCGGCTGCCCTTTTGAGCAATCTCTTGAGGAAGAGAGAGAGAGAGGAAATTAAGAAAGACGGAAAGGACCTTGGCTTCAGTCCACCATTTCCTGCGCTTCCCCGCAGAGAGGGGACAGAATGGGCTTTAGGCTACTCAAGGTGCCAAAGAACTCTCCACAAAAGGTCTCCCAAAACGGATGTCCGACGCAGCGCTCCTGAAATGTGTCTCCGTTAATGTGTCCAGAACCTCTCTGTGGGCCACAGGGCTTTATAGTGGCTGAGAGTGCACCACCACTCAGGGAAAAGGATTACTGCATTCCACCCCACTCAACCGTGCTCTCAGCCCTGCCCCACACACTCAGTGGTGGGAAAAGTATACTCACATTTTTTACTTAAGTAAAAGTATAAGTGCTCTGTCAAGTAAAAGTCCGGAATTCAAAATGTACTTGAGTTAAAGTAAAAAAAAAAAGTATTGGTATCAAAATGCACTTAAAGTAACAAAAGTAGAAAGTACTCATTATCATTATCACATGTTTTCAAATGTATAAAAATCTTTTGAAAATAGCAGATCTGCAAGCTCACAATGTGTCGAATCGCAACGCAGTGTGAGCTTGTAGATTGGCCATTTTCAAATGGCCGAAATGTATATAGGGCTGAAGTGGGTGATGTATGTTTTGTAATAATAATCAAAATCTACAAAGTATAGTAACTAAACGTTTCAAAGTACAGAAAATTGGAAATACTCCAGTAAGGTAAAAGTACCTCAAAATTGTAGTTAACACATTGGGTGCCAGAATTTCATAATAACAGATTACTTTTGGTGCCAGAAATCTCACCGTTGTGCTGCATTGTGCTGTTTAAATCTGTAGACTCCACGACGAGCGATCCATGACAAAAAAGCATGCGTGTAGGTTGCGCGATGCTCCTGGCTAAAGCCTGAAACAACAACATGTCTCACGCGATTCACCATTGCAGAGCGATCGCGCATCGAGAATGACGCGTTTTGCCCACTGTAAAAAGCTAAGGAGATACAGAGGTGTTTAGCAAGGAGATAGAATGGAAGCGGATGGGAGCGAGTCCCTTACTTCTTAGACGTGTTCATGGGTGATTCCAGGGCTGCGCTAGCCCCCCCCCCCCCCCCCCTTGTGGAAAAAACAAAAAAACAAAAAGGTAAGAAAACCGTATATACGTTTTTTAGGATTGTTGGCACGCCGCGGGTGTACTTGCAAAAGGGTATTATACGATTTTGGCACTCAATGTGTTAAGTACATGCACTTGAGTATAATGTTAGCTACTTCACACCACTGCCCACTCTCTGTATACATACACACCCGCCCCCCCCCCCACCGGCTTTCCCTGGCAGGAAGGAGTACATTTCTGATGACTTTTTCCCGGGTAGCAGACAGAGAAGTGATGATAAGCATCATGACAGATAGACGGGCCGTGTCTTAGCATTCAATGGGATTCTCCACTCTGTCATTTGAAAATGAGCGGTTGCTCTATCCATACTGCAGATTGAAAAAAAGGGGCGAATCAACGTTCGTATGAGAGGAGCGATATACAGCGATGAGAAACAGCAGGGTATACCACAGAGAGAGAAAAGTGAAGATGTCTCTCCAATCACAGAAGGATCGGTTATAATTTTTTTGTGCGGCAGCACAAAGGAACGTGAATTGCCTCTGTGCTCTCACAATCAAGAGCTCGGGAGTGAAAAGCATTGATTGTGCCGTAACTAGGAGAGAAAACACACACACACTTCATCCATACCACCGGAGGCCTGTATACACGCTATCTGCTTCCAAAAAAGCACTCACCCAGTATCAGCCTTTTTAATTTGTGCTCTCTCTCTCTCTCTCTCTCACACACAGCGGTAGCTTAATTTAGTGATTTATTCTTTTCCCACTGCAGAGCGAAATAGAGATTTCACATTGCAACAGCCTTGCAGGCGAGCAGAGATTGGCGAGGGGGGCTCGGGGCAATTGAGCGGGGAATGGGGTTTTAGGAGGTCGCGTGTGGCTACGTGTGTGCCTGGCCCGCGTGCGTGTGCGTGTGTGTGTGTGTGTGTGTGTGTGTGTGTATGTGACGTGTACTGTCTATTATTCCACAGGCACTTCAGTGAGCCTTGCCTCACCTATTTGCTTATTCATGTCTTCTCTCTCTTTTATATACAACAGGGAACCTCAACATGAAGAGATCTTTACTAATTGGAGACTGCTCTCTATGCAGGTTCAGTTCTATGTTTCCACGTTGGGAATTGACGGAAAAATAAGAGCATGGTAAAGAGAATCACATAAGTGAGTGTGTGTGTGTGAGTGTGTGTGTGTGAGAGAGAGAGAGAGACGTGATTAGGGTTAAACTGTCCTCCTCCATTTTCGATTTGGAATGATTCTATTATCGTGACATAATCCACCCCAAGATCTGATTATTTCCCATCGCTGTGCGCTGCTCGTTTCATAGCGAAAGAGCCCAGTTTCTGTCAATGCATCTCAATCACGTCATTGTCTTCTTTCTCAAGGGCGGGCGTGCTCTCCGCTGACTGTCTCTCCTCAGTTGGCCCAGCACGCAGCACACGCCACACTGCCTGTCTCATGGGGACTGCCCCCCCCCACTCTCTCTCATGCACTCACCAGTGGTGGAAGAAGGACTCGGATGTTTTACTTAAGTGAAAGTAGCAATACCACAAAGAAATACTCTGTTACAAGTAAAAGGCCTGCGTGTTCAAAATGTCACTTGAGTAAAAGTACAAACGTATTGGCGTCAAAATAGACTTAAAGTAGCCAAAAGTAAAAGTACTACAATGTTTGAAAATAGCAGATCTACATGGCCAAGCTCACGACGTGTCGCGATGCGACGCGTTGTGAGCCTGTAGATCGGCTAAAAGTAAGTAAAAGTATTGAAAATTTGAAATACTCTAGCAAAGTCAAAAATACGTCTAAATTGTACTTGAGTACAGTAATGTACTTACAGTAGTTACTTTACACCACTGGCACTCACATACAAGATCTCTCTGTCTGTCTGTCTGTCTGTGTCTGTCTCTCTCACACACGCACACACACACACACACACACACACACACACACACACACACACACACACACACACACACACACACACACACACACACACACACACACACACACACACACACACACACACAGAGTCTTTCACACTTGCAAGCATGCGCACGAGCACACACAGACAAAACACATACTGTACGTAAATCTATCTCCCAGAGACAAAACTCTCTCTCTCTCTCTGTCAATCTCACACACACACACACACACACGCCCCCCCCGACCCCCCCCCCCCCCACTAGAAGTGAATGTGAATACAGATTCTGGGCTGAGGTAATGGATTGGTCTCTGCAGCTCAGCTCAGGGCCAGGTGCTCGCTGAGATATTGGAGGAGATTTTTAATGTGGTTTGCATGCATGAGGCCAGCCTGGGAGAGCTAGGAAGGGCCCTCCTCTGCCAGAGGTTGGCAGGGGAGAGAGGAGGAGCGGGGAAAGTACTCAAATGTTTTACTTACTGTAAGTAAAAGTATCAACACTGCAATGTAGAAATACTTTGTTACAAGTAAAAGTCCGGAGTTCAAAATGTACTTGAGTAAAAGTACAAAAGGTATTGGTATCACAATGTACTTAAAGTACCAAAAGTAAAAGCACTCATTATGCAGAATGTCCCATTTCGAGTTTTCAAATGTATAAAAATCTTCTGAAAATAGCAGATCTACAAGCTGCGACGCATTGTGAGCTTGTAGATCGGCTATTTTCAAATGGCCGAAATGTATAGAGTTAAAGTGGTTACTTTATGCTTTGAAATAATAATCAATCTACAAAGTAAGTAGTAACTAAAGTTTTCAAATAAATGTAGTGGAGTAAAAGTACAATATTTGGATACGAGATGTAGTGGGGTAGAAGTAAAAGTATTGGAAATTGGAAATACTCAAGTCAAATATGAATATTTGACTTGAGAGAGACAGGCAGAGGAAAGCGAGCACAAAAAGAGACAGATGAATGGAGTGGAGAAACAGACGAAGAGATGGCCGGTATAATAAATTGAGGGGAATTGGAAAGCTGGCACGGTTCACACAAATGTAACACAAGAGGGTAGGAGGGAAAGGAAGTTAAAGTAGCAGTTCACCCAAAATAATAACTTCTATCAATTACACACCCCATGAAGCCTTGAATTCATGGAGATTTTTGTTTTGTTTATGTCCGGCGGGAAAGATGCTAATGTATCCGGTAGAAGACTCAATCAAAGGAGTCTCTTTGAGTCCTTCTACCGTAACAGCCGGTCATCAAATTATTGGCTCAGAAATGCGTCAAAAACAAAAGAAACTCCATGAATTTAAGGCCTCATGGGGTGCGTGTGTAATTGATAGAAAATAAGGCATTTTTTGGATGAACTATTCCTTTAAGGGGGGGGGGGTTAATGCAAAGAGAGGTGAAGAAAGTAGGCATGAAAGGAGGGCAGAAGAGAGGATGAAAATGTAGTTAAAGAGAAAGAGAGAGAGAGACAGAGAGAGAGAGGGAGTCAGAGAGACAGAGACAGAGGTTTAAACATTGAACAATGACTAGTTTAATGAATTTCACCGTCTGCGTTTGGCTCACCCATCCAGAACATTCTCTTCTCAAACACATCGTCAAACGTGGCCAGACTTTGCCAATGCTGCTGCTTTTTTTCCCTCCCTCCTCCTCCTCTCTTTATACTCTCTTTCTTCTCCCTTTTCACTTACTCTGAGTCTACCTGATGTTATTCCAATCCACTTTTGATTATGTTCTGATGATGATGATGATGAGGGGGTGGGGGGGGGGGGGGGTCTGCCATTCGTCTGATAGCCCAGTATCAACGATATCCAATATCCAACAGGGCTCTGTTTGTGAAAATTGCCCCCGATCTGGGACAGAGATTAATCATCTTATCTCCTTTTTAACTAACCCCGCGTTGCCTCGGCCGGGGCGTGCATATTATTAGCTTTTGGACCTCTGTGGTTTAATATCGCTCAGCCAGATACGGTATGACTTTGGCGGGCAGACGAGAGACATATCACTCTGGTTGCCGCTCGTGGAGTGAGACGTACTGTACGCACGTTGGTCTCGTCTCAACTACCAAGTCATGAAAGCCCATCAATCATCCATGAGTGATTAGGTCACGGGACAGACAGCTCATATTTTGTGAAAGGTTATATGACAGAGGGTCTTCATAGAACATTGGCCGGGTTTTATTTTTGTATTGTAAAATCTGATGTGTACCCTTAACTCATTCACTGCCAAGGTTCCACACAATGCGTCCCGATGCGACGCATTGTGAGCTAGTAGATCTGCTATTTTCCCCCTCCCCCCTCCTCATCAGCAGTTCGTTTCCCCGACCACCAGGGGGCGACGCAGGAGGGACTTCTGAACAGGCCATGCCGAAAATAGGTTGCTTTATTCGGATACAATGCGCGTCACTGCCCGCCCCTGCCGGTTCTCTGAATTTTTATTTTTAAATAGGCTCTGTCATGATAAATTGACCACATATATGAAGTTAAACAACTAAATTCTATCCAAACGATATCTTAAAAGTAAATTCCGTGCCTCAAAAAATAAGTTTGAGAGCGTTTGAAAACCGAAAGTAAAAAGTAAAAACAGCGCAGCAGAAAAAAAATTGTCGGCTGCACTCGCTTCCATGGCACCACACTTCAAAGGCCTTCAACAGGTGCAGGGGATATTGGTAATCAGCACAGGTGCAAATAATGTTCCTAATCAGTAGCTGTTCTTTCACCTAAAGACACTCTATTTCCATGATTGATGACGCATTATATCGGTGTGTATCACTCTTCTGGACATTTCTCTCTCTGCTACCAGACTTCAGTGTGGTTGTACGTTCCTCTGACCTCTCAGTATTCACAGGAGCACAGAGAGCCCTGCAGGAGCAGACGTGACACAGACCCTGCATCCAGGCAGAAAGAAAAGGCCACACTTCATCACTCACAAAAAGCTTCAATGCCCAAGAGGAGCCTGGCAAACTTTTAGAAGAACGCCCCCCACCCCCCCTCCACCCCGCTGTTTGTGTCATCGCCTCACATATATTGCGACTCTCAGTTTAGTGTGTGTGTGCGTGTGCGTGTGCGTGTGCGTGCGTGTGCGTGCAGGTGCTAGCATGGATCACTGCCGTGGTCAGAAGCATCCAACCATGCATACACACATGCACACTTACAGACACAGAAGCAAACACACACGTGCGCACATGGACAAACATGAGCACCCATGCTTGTACATGCACACAAGCTGTACGCACATACACATGCAGGTGCACATGAACACACGCACGCACGCACACACACACACACACACACACACACACACACACACACACACACACACACACACACACACACACACACACACACACACACACACACACACGCACACACACATAACTCTGTGGGTGGAACAGAGGGGACAGAATGTCATTGAGTTGTCACGTTTCAGAGCAGCTCAGAGCCATTTTCTAGCCCTGAACCCAGGAGCTTACAGTGCTACGTGGGCTCTACAGAGGACTAGAGGGCTCCATTTTATTATAGATTTTTATATACCAATTCATATTATTTCAAAGACCTTGGATTAACTGGTCATGGACTGCTTGCGGTACCCCATAAAGAGTAGAAAGGGGCGCTCCGCAGAGTGCATATCTTGGTGTTTCTACTTTTCGCATATTGCCAACTTGGTTGTTGGATGTTGCGTTCATGATATATAGCATTTAAGAAATAGGCCCCTCCCATATATTGTGGAAGCCAATTACGGGCAAACGGTAACACATTTGGCAATTGGTTTGTGTGTGTAAAACATATATATAATTATAATATTAGTATTCATAATAATAATAATGATAATAAATATTATTGAAGGATTGTATTGTTGGTATGATACTATGTTCATCACATGACTCCATAGATAATGTGCAGAGATTTGTGTGAGTTTTGGACAAAATCTGTAGGAGTTAGCTAGTTTGAAGAAGATAAATGGTGGAAACCCTATTTACAGTAGTTGCGACCGTAGGTCGCATTTACTATAGAAACCTGCTCCAGGTGTCCGTCCGTCCCTCCGTCACACACGTCCCGTCACACGTCCCTCCGTCACACACGTCCCGTCACACTTTTGCCCTGCTCATATCTCCGCACCCGTTGCCCCGATCCATGCCAGATTTTGCACACACACTCCTTACCTGCCAAACTACACCCTCCAAGGACCCCCGGAGCTCCAGGGACCCCCAGCTGCCTCGGGGACCCCCAAGTGTAAAAAATGAGCACATGTGGACAAATTACCAAATGACCACCCCAACGGGGCTGCTCACGGGGCATTCCCGGGGACCACCCACTCCTGGTGCTCCAGAACGGATGCAAAAGTGGTGGCGCCCCCAGTGGAGGACCCCCTGCCACTGCAGCTCACATAAAATGCCGTAACTCGGGCTAGGAGCGTCCGGGAGAGCCGCGGCCGGTACCTATTCGTCCGCCAAGGCAACGCGGACACCCCACCCCTAATTTCTCACATGGCCCTCTTCTAGCGCCACCTTCAGGCCGCTTTTCACAACACATTTTTGCCCACTACTCCTACAGTTTTGCCCCTAAAAACACGCAAATTGCTACACACTACACAGTATGTGTACACTCATGTCATCAACATGCCTGCCACCACATTTCTTAGACCACCAAACAAAACTATACATTGCCCACACAACTAGGAACCAATCGCCGTTACAGCCCTCTCCTGTATACATGTGACCTACGGTCGCTTATCTCCCGATTAGGGAGTCTTACTGGTTTTAATTGTATGATCTACGGCTACAGAGGTAACGCCCAAAACATAGCGTGGGCTGGTATAGCGCCACCATGTGGCTGATTTGAACATGTTGGGGTCGAATGTCTTCCTTGGCCTAACTGGCAGCCTGCATTAAAAATGTTGCACTGATAGGTCGAGGACTTTCCGAGAATAGCTGAGCAATCACACACGGACAGCAGCGGGGAAAAAAAGTAATTCCTGGCCTTTGGCCTGTAGCGGAGATAAAAATCCCACATAAGAATAAATAACTACTGCAAAAAATGTCAATCACACAAGTATACTTTCGGAATGTATTAATTGGCTGGAACGTTCGCTGCCAGTCACACAATTATTTTCCAGTTCTTCCATTACCGTGGGATTAAGGAGATGGAGATGTACTTTTTAATTGAGTTGAGCTGTGCTGTGCTGTGCTAGAGATAAGGGTTATACTGTATGTCATCCAACAGGGACTGGGAAAAGGGGGGGGGGTCTGTGCGCACTGACGTCTCACTGGCCTCAAAGGCCACAAACAACTTTTCTACGAAGAGAGAGAGAGAGAAAGACAGAAACACACACACACACACACACACACACACGCGCGTGCGCGCGGTGTAAGCACATGTACCCAAGTGCTGTACTTAAGTACAATTTTGAGGTATTTGTACTTCACTTTAGTATTTCCAATTTGCTGTACTTTTACTTCTACTCCACTACATCCCAGATACATCTCAGAGGCAAATATTGTACTTTTACTCCACTATAATTATTTGAAAACTTTAGTTACTAGTTACTTTGTAGATTTTGACTATTATTACCAACCATTACTCACTAAAGCCCTGTATACATTTCGGCCATTCGAAAATAGCAGATCTACAAGCTCACAATGCATCGCGACGCGACGCATTGTGAGCTTGTAGATCGGCTATTCTCAAAACATTTTTATACATTTGAAAACTTGAAATGGGACATTCTGCATGATGAGTACTTTTACTTTTGGTACTTTAAGTACATTTTGGTACCAATACCTTTGTACTTTTACTCAAGTACATTTTAAATTACGGACTTTTACTTGTAACAGAGTATTTATACATTGCAGTATTGATAATTTTACTTAAGTAAAACATTTTGGTACTTTTTCCACCACTGCGCACATACACACACACAGAAAGAGAGACGGAGGCAAAGGAGAGGAAAAGGTAAAAAGAGAGCAAAGGAGTTACATAAGGGTGAAAGATAGACAAAGTGTTCTCAACTCTCAGGTCCCACCAGACAGACTGGAAGGTACAAAAGGAGTGTAGCCATCACCCCTCTGTTCCCAGTATGAAACCTCTACTACAACAGTGGTTATCAACCTTTTTAATGTCAAGATATCGTCACAGTCGGTTGGTGGAAACCTTTTATGTCCAAAACTATCAGAAAATGGAAGAAAAAAACGGTGTATTTTCGCTAGTTTTGCACGACAGTGTTGTGTGATGAAGTAGGGCCTTAATTTACGAAAATACATACAAAGTTGAAATGGGGATAGTAGGTTTCGGCCCCGCAAGGATGATTCACATTAAGCTAAACAGACCCCCATTGATATGAACCTCATTTAACTCTGAGAGAGTACAAATTATCAATCATTCAGCTCAGTGGTTTATAACCTTTTTTGTATCAAGGTCCATTATTTATTCGGCATTTGAGCCACGGATTCACCGTTTGATGAGATTTAGACTCTCAGACCCAAAACTAAAAAGAATATTTTGTTGTCGTTGGACGATATGTTGTCCATAATTCCATGCTGTATTGATGTTGGTACCATAGGAGAGACAACAGGCAAACCTTGATCAAAAACAACAATTCTTCTACATTCTCTAATTGTGTGACTTCTTGTAAATTAAGTGATGCGGATGTTTAACAATAATTTAACTCTCGAGAGCGTAAAATGAAACCAAATGGACCCCTAAGGGTCCATTTGGTTTCATGTTACGCTCTCGAGAGTTAAAGATCTAATAAGGGTCCATTTGGTTACCAACTCTCCATCATTTAGCTGGTCACACCCTGGAACCCCCTCAAGGACCCACGTGGGTCCTGGGACCCATGCATGTAACAGTTGAGAACCAGTGTTCTACTAACAGACTATATGCCCTCTTTGTGAGGAGACAAGTCCTGGCTCTACAGAGAAGGAAGTACTGTATGTATACAGTACATCAGTGATAATGTGTAAAGAGTGTGTGTGTGTGTGGGGGGGGGGGGGGGACACGATGATGAATAAATAAATAAATAATTTGACATTTAAGTAATCCTAATCATCGTGCGTCTCCGGGGCGAGGCACGGAGATAACGATGCCTTGTCAAGGAACGGGGGGAACGTTCCGGTCTCTCATCAAGCATGTGCCAACTAAAAACATCCCACCGCGCGCTCCCCGCCGCCGCACACATGCCTCACTCAAACAAGAGAGAGAGAGAGAGAGAGAGAGAGAGAGAGAGAGAGAGAGAGGGAGAGAGAGAGAGAGAGGAGAGAGAAATAACGACAGAGAACAAGACATGAGGAAGGAGGAAGAGGAAAGAGGAAGAGTCCACAGGGAAGAGGAGAAAGAGAAAGAGACAAAGTAAGAAAGCGGTTGGAGGCCTAGACCGTGGCGTCGCGGTCTAGGCACCCTGGTTGAAAATCCTTAATAGCAGTGTGCCGCAGGTTCGCGTCCCGTTCCTGTCGGCCTTTCCTGCATGTCTTCCCCCCATCTCTCTCCCCATTCTTCCTGTCAGACTACTTTCCCTGTCCCTCTTCAATGAAAAATAATAAAAAAAACTACCAAAAACAAATCTTAAAAAAAAAAAAAAAGAAAGCGGTTGGAAGAACAACAGAGGTGTGTGTGTGTGTGTGTGTGTGTGTGTGTGTGTGTGTGTGTGTGTGTGTGTGTGTGTGTGCGCGCTTGCAGAGCTGCAAAGGACAGTTCTTTTTTTGGGGTGGGGTTTGGATGGAAGTTATAATAATCCCTTTCAAAAACCCTTTTAGGATAATACCATTGTTCCACTAAAACGATCTATTTCAGCATGCGCGGAGCGACTTGGAACACATGCATTTTAGAGTAGGCATATACCAATTTGCCTCCATTACGTGACGATTATTTCCGGGCGTTGTGCGATTCTTAAGGAAACCAAGAAGAACCTGGTGACCAGATGCTGACAGTGGTGGAAAAAGTATTCAGATATTTTACTTAAGTAAAAGTATCAATACTGCAATATAGAAATACTCCGTTGCAAGTAAAATTCCGGAATTCAAAATGTACTTTGCTTTGAATAAAGGCACTCAATGAATTTGTGGGCGATAGGTCAGTCTTCTCCTCTTCGGCTCCCACAGTATAGCTGGCGTCAGACAAGCATGCTTCAGACAGCACTCCTTGGCAGTGGTGTACTCAGATATTTTACTTAAATAAAAGTAGCAATACCACAATCTAAAAAATACTCTGTTACAAGTAAAAGGCCTGTGTTCAAAATGTTACTTGAGTAAAAGTACAAAAGTATTGGCATAAAAATATACTATGTACTAAAATGTTTGAAAATAGCAGATCTACAAGCTCACAACGCATCGCGGCTCGTTGTGAGCTTGTAGATCGGCTATTTTCAAATAGCCTAGGTATAAAATTGGGCTGAAGTGGTTAATGTATGTTTTATAATCTAATAGTTTATATCTGCAAAGTAACTACAAACTAAAGTTTTCAAATAATTGTAGCGGAGTAAAAGTACAATATTTGCCCCTGAGATGTAGTGGAGTAGAAGTAATAGTATTGAAAATTGGAAATACTCTGGTAAAGTAAAAAAAAAAACTTGAAATTGTACTCTCAGCATGCTGTTGAAACTGTTGGTGTTCCTGAGCACCTATAGGCTGAGATGTCTCACATTACAAAGACTGATTTCTGAGGAGAGAAGAGTTCTATCAGAGGAACCTCTGGGCTTGGGAACGTCACTTTGAGGTAATACATCTGTGTAAGGGGAGCTCTGCAGTGTGTGGACTCTTGTTTTCATCTTAGTTCACCGGGACACCAGGAATGAATTGCTCTACAAAATTCTCTCTGCCCTGGACTAGATTCCTCACAGTCGGGACCAATGATATAAAACAGTCGTACAGTAGACTGACTGAATGTATCGGCATGTCTGCTTACTGTTTTACTTCATTACATTACAGTCATTTAGCACATTGGTTCTCAAAGTGGGGTCCGGGGACCCCCAGGGGTCCTTGAGGGAGTTCTAAGGGGTCCCCAACTAAATGAGGGATAGTTAGGAACCAAGTGGACCCTTATGGGTCTGTAACTCAGAGAGTGTACAATTGGAACCAAATGGACCCTACCGGGTCCATTTGGTTCCAATTGTACACTCTCAGAGTTAAATTAACATTGTTTTTACAATATAAATTGGGGTCCCAGAGATAGAAATGTCATTAAATGGGCGTCCATAGCCTAATGCATGTCAAACTTAGGGGTCCTTGAAATTAAAATGGTTGAGAATCACTGCTAGAGCCGTTTAAAAAAAAAATCTGTTATGGGGGTCCCTGGCATATCTTTTCAAATGGGGGGTCCGCGGGCTAACATGTGTCAATTTGGGGGTCCTTGACATGAAAAGGTTTAAGAACCACTGATTTAGCAGACGCTTTTATCCAAAGCGACTTACAATAAGTGCATTCAACATGTAGGTAGGCAAGGAAACTACTGATCACCAGAAGTCTTAAGTGCATTCTCTTCTAAAAACGAGCAACTAAGAGTAGCCTATACCTAGCGCTAAGGTAAAAGCGCAATATATCAGCTACCTACGAAAGAGCTAAAACAAATAAGTGTATCAAATAAACAAGATTCAATAAAACAAGAGCTCGTACAAATAACTGACAACAAGTAGGCAAGGCTAACAGGAGAGTGTTTCCTGAAGAGGTGGGTTTTCAGCCTGCGGCGAAAGATGTGCTGTCCTCACATCAGTGGGGCGTTCATTCCACCACTGTGGGGCCAGGACAGAAAAAAGCTGTGACCGTGTAGATCGGCCAGAATTAAGGACCACTGAGCCCCGTGGCTGCAGACCGAAGTGGTCGGGCAGGGGTATAAGCCTTGACCATAGCCTGGAGGTAAGAAGGAGCTGTTCCTTTCACTGCTCTCTCTCTCTCTCTCTCTCTCTCTCTTCCCCCATTCCTCTTCCACTATCAGCAGCCAACTGACAGCGCTCCCATAGTGGAGAAATCCAATCAGTCTACCCACCTGCACAATGGGAGATATGGACCCTGCCTTTAATAAAGAGATATACAGCATATAGTGGGAGGAGGAAAAAGGGAGGGTGAGAAACAGACAGCAAGAGAGAGAGAGAGAGCCGACAGAGATAAAGTCAGTCTTTCTTCCGTCTGTATCTGTAACATTTCAGAAGCAGACCAAAGAAAGGATGAATGTAAGACGGAAGAGAAAGAAGAAAAACACTTGGAGCGAGGGCGGCAGGCAAGGTCCACTTGTTACACATCCTGTTCAGAGTCATTCTGATACAATATAAGCGACTGCATGGTAGGAGGTGTAAGCCCTGTATGAGTACAATTGGGTCAATTTTAACACTGAGATAATGCGTCCTTGTTAAAAAAAAAAACTCTCTAATGCATTTTAGGCATTGTCCGTCAAAGAGCCAGCAAGTACAATAAACACAGATGACATTACAACACGCAGCACAAATTGTATTTATCTGCGCTAATATTCAATTCAGTTTGACCTCATAGTCTTGCACCTGTCCCTCTATCTGTTCTCACTTGATTGCCTGATTAAATAAAAGCTAAGTCACAATGGTATTATGTTACAATGCGGGGTTTAAAATGTTTTTAACCCATTAAGACCTGAGGCCGCTTCTAAAACATTTCTAAACCCTAACAGTTTTTCGGGAAAAATATAAAAAAAAACATTTTCACGATTTTTCAAAAATAGCAGATCTACAAGCTCATAGCGCGGCACTCGGTGCCGCGCTATGAGCTTGTATATCTGCTATTTTTGAATAGCCAAAGAAATCTAAAGTGACACAGATGCGTTCCAGGTCTTAATCTTAATAAATGATGAGTTATGGGCCTGGCTTTTTCAGAGTGAGAGACAGAGAGAGAGAGAGAGAGAGAGAGAGAGAGAGAGAGAGACTGAGTTGCTGGATGGGAGAGGGGAGCCGAATTGATTTCTCGGGGACCAGACGGAAATGAGACAAGGATGGGAGTCATTTTCAGCGGGAGGGAGCAGGAGTCATTCTGCAGGACAAATCAGCTACAGCAGCAGCACCTAATGGCGTGGCCACGGATTCTCTTCACCCCTGGAAGAGAGAGACACCGAGGGGCATCTTAAAATTGATGACAAGGCCCTGATCCACTCAGTGCTGACCATTTCCTTTTTTTTGGTTGGTGTGTGTGTGCGTGCGTGCGTGCGTGCGTGCGTGTGTGTGTGTGTGTGTGTGCGTGTGTGTGTGGGGAGGTCATCCAACCAGTAAAAATTCCTGACTTATTCTGTGTGTTTCTCTGAGGCCACAAAAAAAGAAGCTTTTAGTTAAAAAAAATAAAAAAAACTCAACAAAATGATAGAATGTGCACATTGTATAAGAATAATGTGTGAAAAGTATTATTTTATTTTTCACACTTCTCCACCAGGCTCTCAGAGACTTCAATGTATTCCATCACGGTCCAGTGCCTAACGTATAGTATAATATATTGTAAAATCCCTGAAGGAATAAGCTACAGTAAAGGGTACAGGTTCACCAAAATCAGTAGGGTTCACCCTGCAATCTGCCCATTAGTGTATGCGATATCTTGTGCAAAGTTGCCATTTTGGCCTGAGGGTGATGCTAAAGTAAAGGTTGTGTGGTTAAGGTTCATCCCTTGGGAGCATGAATGTGATCAGCTAGTTTTATGGCAATCCGCTAGAGCCCGATATAAGATATCTTGCGCGCAAAAAGTGGACAATTTGGCCTAAAGCTGGCACTTGAGGGCCGGCGATTGGGTCACCAGATTAAGTAGGGCTCATCCACCGGGGGCATGAAGGTGCACAGCAAATTGCATGGCAATCCAACCAGTACAATTTGCTCAACAGATCTAACGGGCCAACATAGCCATCTTTAAGGCACTGCCGCTGTTGGTGAAGCAAATCCACCATAATTCAATTGTTGGGTAAAGTATTAACTAAATATATCAATTCAAAGCATACATTATTTTTCCAAAGATGTATTTTGAGCTGAGGACATTTTAAAATCCTTTCTCAGACTTATAGAAAAGCTCTCTTAGCTATAGTCGCTAAGCCGTTGGGTCAATCCAAGCACAAGTGACGCATCATTTTGTAGCTCTGACCCTGTACTATCATAATGGAGAAAAGACAAGCCAAAAAAGATTCAGTGACCTTCTAGTTCTGTTCTCTCAAAGACTCATCCTGATTTAAAGCACATGACTGAGGAGTTAATTAGATCCTAATGCCGCAGGTCTCTCCCAGTGCTTACAAAAGGGCTTCCACTCCACCAGGTGCTGTAAAGCCATCTCTGCTTCAGCCTCCCACCTGTTCGAATTAAAATCTGCAATCGTCCACTTTTCAAAGTTCAACTGTCAGCACTTTGCCTTGAGTTCTAAAAGTTTCAGACCATTTGTTCCTGCTATAGCTATGCGGTATGCACACACACGCACGCCACACACACACACACACACACACACACACACACACACACACACACACACACACACACACACACACACACAGGTGAATAATAGATTGATCACCGGGGAGACTTCTCTTTCGCTTGCGTCTTGTAAGTCCAATGTCAGCTGAATGTCAGTAGAAAGTCCCTGCCCTTAAAAAGTTTTTGGGAAAAGAGAAGTTGGTTCAGCATTTGATCAATGATATGAAAGTTGACATAAGTATGGTATAATTCTTCCAATTCAGTGTAGTCCATGCACTCAGCTAATTCTGCCAGTTCATTTTCCTAATTCATTCTGTAGAAACTTGGATGGAATTTTAGTTGATTATTCTACGCTACTCTGACAGATTTAAGTCATTATACTATATCATACTGGGCCTGCATGCAAACCTACGCCTCTGCTCTCTTCAGATTCTCTTTTCTTTTTCTAGTGTCTCTTTCCCCCCTCCATTCTCTGTTTCTGTCGCTCTCAACAGATAAGACAACAATAGAGCAGTTGATAGATCAGACTCTGTTTAAGCGTAGAAGTGAGACTGTTGGACAAGACCTAAATCGTTAAATCAATCCAGCTATTACAGCTGAGCATTATGGCCCAGCCTTGGCCCTCTCTCAATAATTAGCTGGTTTGTGCAGTTGAGTGTGTTTTTTTTTTCTTTTTCAATTTCATCAGTTACTTTATAATTTGCACTTGAGTGATTTCGGTCTTACGTGTTTTATAATTGGCTGGCAGACCCTCCGTGTTCTAATGTATGCAGAAATCCATTGGCATGAAAAAACATATTCTACTATAGAACATAATAGGATCCAGAAAATCCTGGAAAAGTTTGAAAAAGTCACAGAGTTTGCACACCAATTAAGATTCAACATCATGATGATTCAATACTTTATTACCATTTCAATGAGACATTGATTGGATTTTGTGAGCGTGAGCTCAGGGCAGACAAAACAATACAATATAAATACACGCCAATATAAACGTGTCGTCAGTACAATGAATGACCTTCACTCTACACTTTGATGCAAACCTTGGCAGTAATCCACTGTGTTGAAAAACCCACAAGAACCTAAATAGTTACAGTATATCATCTCACAAAAGTAAATTCAGTTCGACAAATTCAATAGGCTCTATGCAGAGCATCCATATTGGAAAGAAATTGGGCCTCTTCTTAATTCCTTCACAGGTGTTACCAATGATACTAATGAAGGCTCTGTTCCATTCTGGTCAGTGCCATCTATTAGAGAGTTACGCCAACTCCGTTCACTTCTTCGGGCCAGGTCTTCTACATACACATACATTGGCGAATAGTGACAAATCCCTAAACCGGAAGTTCATGGAATGCATTGAAGTCAACGGCTCCTTGTCACTATTTCCAGCTACATAAACCACGTGACCGACGCTGTTTCTGACCCCTCATTGGCGCAACTCTCTAATAGAAGGCTCTGATTCTGGTCGAACAGAGTCAGGGTGCTGATGTTGTGCATGTTGGCTCACTGGAAACACTCTGCTACACCAGTGGGTCTCAAAGTGTTACACATCCTTACGGGGTTGTGTAACTCTGAGAGTGTACAAACGGAACCAAGTGGACCCGTAAGGGTCCACTTGGTTCCATTTGTACACTCTCAGAGTTATGGGGGTCCTTGAAAGGTTTGAGAACCACTGTGCTACACTAAATGGTACAGAGCCTTCATTAGAATCATTGGTAACACATGTGAAGGAAGTAAGGAGGGGACCCAATCTTGTAAAAACTAGAATATGATAACATATTTATTAGCACATGTGCACACTGCCAATCATATGCTGTTATATTTGGGTCATCGATCACCCCTGACCCGGGCGAGGATTCAGCAGGGGTTGAATTCATGCATCACAGAACAGATTATTCATGCGTACGGTTGACTGGAAAAGCGAGTGTAACAGTGCACATGCAATCTCGCACTGAAAATAGCATATAATGGATATACTTGCTCAAGTGAAAATTGACGGCCAGGCCAAAGCCATTTCTCTTCAACAAGTGTGCGTGAATGACGTGACAAGCTACTGAGTGAGCCCCTGAGAAGGTAGGAAGATATGTTGCTGTTGCTATATCAGTGGTTCTCAAACGTATTCATGTCAACCCTCAAAATTGTATTTGACTTAAAAAAGATATATATTTTTATTTATTTTTTATTTTTTTTACTTTTTCCACACAGAACCAGGAGATAACATGCATACAAACTGGCTCAATAGCGCCCCGTGCCAAACAGGACAATGTGGTATTGCAGGTGAAAGTGCTTTATAAGCCAGAGAGAAGTTAGTTGGAATGCGTATATCTGAGGCTTGATTTAGGCTCAAACCTTTTGAAAAACGTTTGAGGGACATAAACAATATGATATTAAATATTATTATCTTTTAAATTCATGGTGTAGTCCCTTTAATTCGTAGTTATGTGGAATGGATTATCTTAAGTCTTAAGTCGATTAGCTCCATAGTTAACTTCAAGTCCTCCATAAAGAGTTGGCTGAGTAAGCTGAACCTACTGTAACTATAACCATCAATTAGTTAAGTTGCAGCAGGTTCCATAATACAGAGGCCATGTTGTTGTTTGTTTTACACTCAAAGCACCACAATGGATATATGCTCTCGAGCTTTTTGTGTGTTTGATATTTACTAATATATGTTCACGTACTGTTTATGAACCAGCCAAAGCCATCCGACCGACCGTTTAATGACACCCAGTGTGCATGTGCAACCTCAGTTACACACAAAGTCACATATTTTATTGACTGTGCGAAATCAGCTATTAAACCAGTATGAGTAACTCCCCAAAGCAATAATGCTACCCACTTGCATGATGTGTAACCCCCCCACACACACACACACACACACACACACACACACACACACACTTGCCCCAAATCTCCTGGGTGTTTCATATCCAGGGTGTTTCACTAAACAAAACAACAGCAGCGAAGAAAACAAAAGCTAAATCAAGGTAACTCCTTTGACTTCCAGCAATAATAAAAGAGCAACTCTTCTGTTTTTTTTCCCCCTGCAAATGAAACGTGGATGTTTGATCACAATACACCCCCCACCACACCCATCTTAAGGGAATTGTGTCAGCGACACCATGCCAATGGCTATCTATAATTATATCCATGTATCGAGTCATTTGCGTGGGGAATTATCGGCCTTCTTGGCAGAGTGGACTCTCAAGGGTTGGGTGCCGTGGGATATCTGAAAGATAAAGACGCCTGAAGGAGAGTTTCAGTGAGTTTGTGTCACTACACAAGGAGAAAGAGACACATGGACACACAAGTACAGAGCTATTGCTTTGTACATGAACACACACAAATAAACACGTACATATATAGGGTATGCATAGAAGCATATCCTCACGCTAATTCACGCAGACACACGGACACAGACATAATATATAGTGAATACTGCATAT
The DNA here is from genome assembly GCF_963454915.1 of Gymnoscopelus microlampas. NCBI lineage: Eukaryota > Metazoa > Chordata > Actinopteri > Myctophiformes > Myctophidae > Gymnoscopelus > Gymnoscopelus microlampas. Next base: position 15,976,807 of record NC_139949.1, on the reverse strand, counting down.
TGTACAATAATATATTGTATAATTTCTGAAGTAAAAGTGAGAGTAAAAGCTGTGACATCACCAAAATCAGTAAGGTATCATCCTGCAATCTACAATTAGATTGCAAGATTGTGTGCAAAGTTGACATTTTTGCCTAAGGGTGGCTATAGAGGAAATGCGGAACCCTTGTCAAACCATAGAGTTCATACCCTGGGGAGCATGACTGTGCTCATTAAGTTTCATGGCAATCCGCCCATTCGATTTTGGACATTTTGCCAAAAGCTGGCACCAGAGGAAAGGCCATATGGGGGTCACCAAAATAAGTTGGGGGGCATCCTCGTTGGAGAAAGACGATGGCCAGCGAATTCCATTAATGTAGCCATGCGGTTTTCATTTTGGAGTGAGGTGTTGTTGACTGGCTGGACGGATGAATCGACAGCCATCTTTAGGGCGCCGCCGCTAGCGGAGCTAAACACCACGAACACCCACACACACACACACACACACTTCTGTTGGAACAGAAACACACTGACACACAAAGAGGTTCTCCGTTTCCTGTGTCGCGGTGGGGGAGCACATCGTTGTGCTGACAGCAAGTTATTGGAGAAACATCTTGGGCAGATCTGAGCCTCAGGCAGGCACGAAAGCAGGATTCTGCCTGACCACATTTTGCCATAGCTCTGCATTTTATTGGGGTTTTTCCCCCCTCCCCAATTCTTTTCATCACCAGTAATTGACGTTTTAGCCTTGAAGGTTTCTACCTGGACCTGGGACGGACGGACGGACGGACGGACGGACGGACGGACGGACGGACGGACGGACGGACGGACGGACGGACGGACGGACGCACGCACGCACGCACGCACGCACGCACGCACGCACGCACGCACACACACACACACACACACACACACACACACACACACACACACACACACACACACACACACACACACACACACACACACACACACACACACACACACACACACACACACACACACAGTGGCCCTGGGTTATAATATCTCTCCCTTTCAGCTTTCCTATGCATTATGGCTTTAACACAAGATAACTTTTTCCTCGATGTGCTGAGCTTTCAAGGCTGCAGGGAAACTATTTATGTATGTTCAACTTTGAAAAGAACCACTTCTCAGCAACAAGGGAGGCACAGTGCAGGACGATATGTGTCAGTGTGCCAACTTAACCCATTGAGACCGGGAAATCTGTCATTTTTAGATTTCTTTGGCTATTCAAAAAGAGCAGATTTTTTTTTTAAATATCATTTGTAACTCAAATCTTTGTGTCTGGGGATTCTACAAATGTATTCTAAATCCTAACAGTTGTTTTTTTTAACTTATGTTGCTATAAGATCAGTGGTTCTCAAACCTTTTTCATGTCAAGGACCCCCCAAAATTGGAATATTTGGCCGAGGACCCCATCTCAAAATATGTTGTTCCAGGGACCCCCCAGAAGCAAAGATTTGAGTTGTTCGCTTTAACATAACAGAAACCAGACTCAAACACAGCTGTTTTTGTAATGTAATTTAAACCACTTAATGATTCTAAAACGACTATCTTTTGCGATACAAACCTTCTTCAACATTCGAACTGTGTTAATATGAAAAAAAAAACGAAAAACACAAAAAAAAAGAATCAAATTTAATTGGCTGTTTTCTACTGACTCTAAAATCGCGACATGTGGCAGCTTTGACCAGTAGCAGACACATATATTCAAAGATTTGCACAAACTTTCAATTTTTTTCAAAAATAGCAGATCTACAAGCTCGTAGCGTGGCACTCGGTGCCGCGCTATGAGCTTGTAGATCTGCTATTTTTGAATAGCCAACGTATACAATAATGGTTACACAGATGCGTTCCCGGTCTTAATGGGTTAAGGCATCATGTTCACACAGCATTGATTGTGTCAATACAAGCTCTCGACACACAAAGGAGCTGTAATTGCTGAACTACAGGTATAAGTACACCTTACATCTTCTGTACTCCCTCTCGCGCTGAATAAACACGTTGGATTGCATTACACGGCTGTAGGTGGAGGCTGCAGACTTGGAAATATACGATAGATATATACGGCCCAGGCAGTTTCACGACCAACCAGCCAGTTATACAAACCCCGTCTGAAATAACTCTATTAAAGAGGTGGTCCCATGGTTTTGCACTTTTTCTGTTGTCCATGTGTCTATGAGGGTGATAGAACTTCATTAAGCCCCCTGGTGGTGTTTTTATGGTGTTTTATGTCTTCTCTGACTATTTTGAGTTTCTTCCTGGAGGCTGACACCTTCAGGGTCAAACGTGCCAATAGAAAAACAGCGCTTTAATGACACAGTAGAAATATACCCTCCCCCTCATTATCATAACACAACAGGTGTGGGCATGAGGAGGAGGAGGGACTAGGACAGGTGGGTGGGTGGTCTTGTAGGAGGAGGGGGAGGGATTGGTTCAGGTGGGAGGTGCTAAGGTGAGAACCAGGTATACGTAATGAACTGGAGGCGTGTCCACATAAAAACTATTTTAACACTTTCTGTACACTTTTTTGAAAAAAAATCTTCCCCCTAGTATAACCGTAATACCTGATGATTATGTCTTAGGGGGAGAAAAAATCATTGAAAATCACGGCACCCTGTCCTTAAGCTCCAAAGGGGTGGAGCTCAGTCAGCACAAAGTCAAAACTGGAAGACAATAACCAAGCACTGACAGTTCTCTGACAATCTCTATTTAAACCTATATAGCACAAGGAGAGACAGGAAAATGCTCGCACACCGGTACTTCTAGAGAGGAATGCAAAAGTATTTTCAGTGTTTAACCCTCTAAGACCGGGAACGCATCTGTGACATTTTAAGATTTATTTGGACTATTCAAAAAATAGCAGATCTACAAGCTCATAGTGCGGCACATTTTTTAACTCTGTTACAACTTCTGTGTGTGTCCCTGGAACAAAAATATTTTGAGATGGGGGTCCGCGGCTAAAATTCATATCATTTTGGGTGGTCCGGCCTTGACATGAAAAGGTTTGAGAACCACTGATATTATAGCAACATAATTGTTTTTCAAAAAACTGTTGGGATTTAGAAGACATATTTCCAAAGATTTGCACACATTTCCACGATTAAAAAGAAAAACAGATCTCCAAGCTCGTAGCGCGGAACTCGGTGCCGTGCTACGAGCTTGTACAGTAGATCTGCTATTTTTGAATAGCCCAAAAAAATCTAAAAAATGACAAAAACAAGACGGTTACGCCAACCGTCAGGGCCACAAAAATAGTTTCTGATACTTACGTTTTTTTACAATACATCACTTGAAAATAGGGCAGTGGAGCGCATGCCATTGGCAGTGCCTAGTGGTGTGATGGTCAGTTGGTCACGCCGTAAACTCAACACTGTCCGAGTTGGGAAACAGTTAAACTCCATTTCAAAATTGCACATAGCACTTCACAATGAAAGTACATGAGACCATGTTGAGTTGACAACTATGTCGAGTTGACAGCGTCTCAATGTGAATATACAAAATGTATTTCCGCCCCAGAATATTTTTTAACAAACCTTTAAAATGTGTAAATATGAAATGAATCAATACGGAGCAACAACTGCATCGCTGATCTCTCCTTTAAAATCGGAAGCTATTTTCTGATAACACAGATGTCAGGGGCAGTGAGGTCATGAAACTCCCCTGGTTGTGAAATTGCCTGGGCAGTACACTGCTCCAGGTCTTTAGCCTCCCCCTCCTCTTACACCGCAATAAACTAGTCTCGTTGCAAAATAACACTCCCACTATTTGCAGCAATCCTCCTGGAATTGAAGGCCAAGTCGGTGCGTTTTCCTTTCAGGGCTGTGGATGCTGCTGCTCATGTTGATGTTACACTCACCAGGGCTTTCACTTCATACGATTATTATGCCAGTTTAACCACCCCTGTTTTGGGCCATGTCATTTATTGTCAAAATATGTTTTAACCCGTGAAGACCTGAAGCCGATTCTACATGTCGCCTAAAAAAAACGTATATTTCTATATCAGTGGTGCTCAAACTGTTTCATGTCAAGGACCCCCAAAATGACATGTATTTGGCCACGGATCTAGCCTGGTAAACCCCCCTCCCTCCGGAAATCTCATTTGGATTTGATTTCAGGAAGGAGTCTGGGATCGCTCAGGGAGTAAAACTGCCCGGTCGGCTGCGTGTTAGAACCAATCAGCGGCTGCTAGGGGCGGGATCATCCAATCACCTGCCAAGTAGCTTGAAAAAATTAAAACGCTGTCAGTAGGCTGTGAAACAAAATGTGTGTCGCAAGCTTCTTCCATTTGACGGAGTCAGGTTACCACGGATCCCCATCTCAAAATATTTTGTTCCTGGGGGTCCCACAAGTAAAGATTTGAGTTGAAAATGTTCGCTTTAAAAATATATATATTCAAAGATTTGCACACATTTTCACGATTTTTCAAAAGTAGCAGATCTACAAGCGCATACAAGCGCATACAAGCTCACATTGTATCTGTATCTGCTATTTTTGAATAGCCAAAGTGTAAAATAATGCTTTTTAGCTCAAATCAAAAGATGGGCTAAGATATCAGATTTAGTTTTTTTCTAAAATAGTCAAAATAGCAGATCTACAACACTTTGTGAGCTTGTAGACCAGATTTGTTTACTTTTAGTTTTTTGTATTTATGTTTTGATTTCACAATATGGGGGCCGCATCAGAAGGCTATTGGAGGCCCTTGGCATGGAAAGGTGTCAGAAACCCCTACGTAGTCGCCACGGGCTCCCAAATGTAAGTGCCGACATTAACATTGACTTCAAACTTCCCTTTGTTAAGTGGCTCTCTCAGGATCTCTCTCTACCAACGCGTGAAGAAAATCGGGCCCTCAAGAAAGAAAAAAAAATGATTTTTGGAGACTGCAGCTGCGATTGTATTGAGCGCGCCCCGCTCCCTGGGGGGCGGGTTATTGTTAGGTTGTGGGGAGGGAGTGAAGAGTGTCCATATTCTGGGACACCGCCATGTGGCACGAATGCGTCTGCATCTGTGCCACAATGCACACACACACACACACACACACACACACACAGTACTACACCCACAAACACACACACTTTTTTGCATACATGCAGTAAGTGCTTGTGCAAGTAATGTTACACAAATACACACGGGTGAATTAAAAGTCAGCGCATTCACATGTGCACATGCACACAGCGGCGATCGCACACAAACGCACAAACATGCATGCGCACACGGGATGCATGCGCATATACATCCAATCCCCTCTGTTGCAGTTGCTCATTGTTTAACGGGACACATGTATGCATGTGTGAGCGTGTGTGTGCGTGCGTGCACATCCCTGTGTGTACGCTTGTGTGTCCAGCCTCCTGGTGGCAAAACTAAACAGGCTCGAGGGAGAAGGAGGACACCACAAATCGATGCCCCTAGTTACAGAATGGTCTGGAAACGTTGTACACGTAGACGCTACAGTAAAGGCGTCACGTTCGATTTTGTGGAATTGCGTACGTCTCGAGAAAAAGTGCAAGGAGATTGGACAACAGCACTGTAGATTTTAAGAGTCTAGAATCTGCAGTATCTATCTAGATATCTAGACCATCGGTTCTCAAAGTGGGGTCCGGGGACCCTCAGGGTTCCAGGGGGGTCCCCAGCAAAATGTGTTAATATAGCATCACAATATGATTTTAACCGTTTATATTTTGGCTATTCAAAAATAGCAGATCTACAAGCTCATAGAGCTTGTAAGCAAAGATTTGAGTTAAAAATGTATATAAATATTCAAAGATTTGCACAGATTTTCCAAGATTTTCCCCCAAAATAGCCCAAAGAAATCTAAAAATGACACACAGATGCGTTCCCGGTCTTAATGGGTTAAGATAAGTACATTTGCAATGCCAGCAGGCATAAAGAGAGGCCGATAGCAAAGCAACCCGTTTAGTGTGCGATGGAGTGCGTGTTGTAACATCACTAAATGTGGCCTATTTTATGCAAGACAAAACAGAGGAAATAACCTGGTTGTCTGGTTGTACTGTATGTAGGTCAAACGGAATTTGCTTCATGCTTTCTCTCTCCTCCTCCTTCTTCCCTACTATATACCATTGGTTCTCAAAGTGGGGTCCGGGGACCCCCAGGGGTACTTGAGGGAGTTCTAGGGGGTCCCCAACTAAATGAGGGATAGTTAGGAACCAAGTGGACCCTTATGGGTCTGTAACTCTGAGAGTGTACAAATGGAACCAAATGGACCCTTATGGGTCTGTAACTCTGAGAGTGTACAAATGGAACCAAATGGACATTTTGGTCATTTTTACAATATAAATAGGGGTCCCATAGATAGAAATGTCATTAAAGGGGGGTCCATAGCCTAATGCATGTCAAACTTGGGGGTCCTTGAAATTAAAATGGTTGAAAATCACTGCTAGAGCCGTAAAAAATCTTCTGTTATGGGGGTCCCTGGCATATCTTTTCAAATGGGGGGTCCGCGGGCTAATGTGTGTCAATTTGGGGGTCCTTGACATGAAAAGGTTTGAGAACCACTGCTATATTAAGAGTATAAAATGATAGCCCTTCTCTCTCTCTCTCTCTCTCTCTCTCTCTCTGGATACAGAAGAGAGATGATCTTGGGGCTAGATTAATGGCAGGCCGTTCCACTCCTCATCATGAACCCAGACAACAGCAGGCATCCGCCCACTTCAGCTACTAACTCCCCCTCTTCATCTGTCAATAATAGCCACTGGAGGGAGTCTGTGGAGAACACACGTACACAGAAAATATCATAAATATAGATTATCATCAGGCATTCGTGCCCATTGCCCAAGGTCATCCAACCGAGGGGAAGCAATGAATGCCGGGAAATCATTTGTCTATCACGTACTCACACATAGCCTTTATGTATGACAGCATTTGATCATCAACACGCTTTATTTAACAAACAGATTAACATAACTGTCAATGAGGAACTGCCCCGGGGGAACGAGATGGGATTTTCCGACAGTGTGGGGAAGGAGTTGGCAGAGAACATGGCAGACCGTTCCTCGCCCCTTCTTGGTTCCATTGCACCTGGATAAACTCCAGTGTCTCCTCCTCAGCCAAAGATTCTATAGATTCTACAGCTTGATTACTGCCAAATAATGTGGTCGAATGCCACAAAGAAAGATTTAAGCAAACTCAAATTAGTGCAGAACAAGGCAGCGCGGCTTGCTCTCCGATGTCCATTCAGAACTAACATCAACACCATGCACTTCCATTTAGAATGGCTAAAAGTTAAAGACAAAATGACTGCTGCACTGCTACTTTCAACATGGAAGGTTTTACAATCCAAAATCCCATTATTTCGGTTGAAAAACAATTTAGAGTCATATACTGTACATATTCCACCAGACAGTCAACACAAGGCCTCTTTTCACTTCCCAAGGCAAACACAAATTATTTAAGCGCACAGTATTCTTTGCCACTGCTAATGACCAAACTGAAATCACTATTCAAAAAGCTAATAAAGAGACACCTGTATATGAACTATAAAGTTTAATGTACTTTTAATTTTTTCTTTATGTTTTGTTTTCTAAATGTTTGTATTGTTTTTATTATGTGGACCGCAGGAAGACTATAGCGGTGCTTTAGGGCACAGCTAATGGGTATCCTAACAAATAAACAAATAATAAATACCCCACTATTCTCTCTGTTTGGTGGCTGGTTTTCATTCATGTTGAGTTCCTTCTGCGGCAAAGTTGCTCACTGCGACAGTTCAGTGTGCCACATGGCACTTTAGCTTAATATGCTGATTGTACTGTGAACCATTGAAGGTGCACTTACTTAGTTCCTCACTGCCGTACCAGCTCTTAAGTTACCAGCCCTATAGGGGCCGATATAGTTTATTACAATCTTTCATTTCATCACTATACCCTCCCCTGGGGCTAATAAAGGCTGGGTAATGTGTCCAAATATATAATATTCATAAAATCTATACGAGAAGATAAAATACATAATGTAGACTTGGCTGGCTGGTTTCTTTTGGACAGGTGCGTGCACACATGTACAAACACACATCATAACACACACACACACGTCAAAACCAAGGCAGCATGACAGAGGATAGAAGTTCTGACTGCCTGGTTACTGTACTTTGTGACAATCCGGCTGCTTTTTATAGCAATATATTTAAAAAAAAAGATCTGGTGAATACATTCCAGAAACTTCCAAAGCGGATCATGCCTACTGTGAATTCAGAAAGTCCCTTTCATTACTGTGCTATTGTCTATCTTCCCCCTCGCCCTTTCTCTCTCTCCTCCTCTCAGTCAGAGAGGAAATGAGAGATACACCTCCTCCTCCTTTTCCCTATTCTCTTCCCCTGCTCTCTCCGTTTTGTCTGAAATATCCCTCCACCTCCTCCACCGGATCCTGACGCCCTCCCTCTCTCTCTCTTCACGGTGGCATCTATAAGCAGATTATCAGTCTCAGAGTGCTCCTCCATGAGGTGTAAACCTAGCACAGCTTTTAACCCGTTAAGGCCTGAGGCCCATTCTACAAAAAAATGTCTGTTTTTAGAATGTCTTCTAAAAACAGCTCTTTGAAAAAACTTATGTTACTATGTCAGTGGTTCTCAAACTTCTTCATGTCAAGGATCCCAGAAATTATGTATTTGTCCAGGGACCCCCATCTCAAAACATTTTGTTCCAGGGACCCTCCCATAGGCAAAGATTTGAGTTGCAAATGTTCGCTTTAAAAATATATATATTCAAAGATTTGCACACATTTTTACGATTTCCCAAAAATAGCAGATCCACAAGCTCGGTGCCGCGCTATGAGCTTGTAGATCTGCTATTTTTGAATAGCCAAAGTGTAAAATAATGCTTTTTTAGCTCAAATCAAAAAATTACACAGATGCTTCTCCCGGTCTTAATGGGTTGACCTGTTGAGACCTGAGGCCCATTCTACAAAAAATGCTTCTAAATCAGTAGTTCTCAAACTTTTTCGTGCCAAAATTGTGTATTATGTATTTAATACCCCTATCTGAAAATGTTTTGTGCCAGGGACCCCCAGAAGAAGAAGAACATTTCAAAATGATTCAACATTTTTCAAACATCTGCTATTTTTGAACTGCAACGAATCTAAAATGACACAGATGCTTTCCCCGGAGTGAATGGGTTAATAGACTAGGCATTTGCCCGGGAACGACGCAAGCAGCACAGGCTCGCACATTTTTGATTCACGCACGCAAATAAAACCGTGCTACAGTACATGTACACATTGTTCCCTGTGTTACTGTGGACAGGACACTGTCAGTCACACACCACGTTCTTTTTTGTTGCTGCATCCATGACAGACATGGTCAACCTTTACTACGCAAATGTGCGCGCGCGCACACACACACACACACACACACACACACACACACACACACACACACACACACGAGCCACAGAACTTTGAGGATTTGACGGGCCACTCAAGCATACCAATGTAAGCATCTGATTCATTTTTGCGATGGCAGAATATTTTTATGAATTTGGGCTCCAAACCCTATTAGCACTGAAATGCTTAAGCTGCTTATAAAAGGAAGAATGCCGCCGAATTTCAGACGTGAGAACAGGTTTGTTCACAGTCATGGCCATGTGCACTGATAAAGCTGAATTATGTTTTTAATGAATGTTCACCTATACTTTTTTTCAGATGGACAGGTGTTTGTCTGAGGCCCTAATTGGCGACGTCGCACCTGTTGTTCAACTCTGTGGAGAACAAATTGGAAAAACAGTGACAGCCGTTGCTGCTTTTGAGCAGACTGTATTTTTGTCTTTTTTTATGTGTGGCAACGACAGTAGCCATCACCATAAGAACAGCGAAGCGCCTCATCAACACACTTCACTGATTAAGTGATGGATCTCGTGTGCCTGCGTGCGTGTACATATTTGTAGATCGCCGTAAACCCGCGCTATCTTATTCTGAGAGCCTCTTCAGTGGAGAAGTTGACGATTGGCTGAACTAAGCCTGTTTGATTGGGCTGCTTCCAGCAACAAAATCAGAGTGAAGAGTTTGGTTCATCTGTTTTCTCTGTGACAGAAAAATAATCTGATGAAAGTATTGGTCCAACACCCACAGTCTGCTGCTCAGCATTACTTAAAAAATGGTATTCCTGGCTGTTTCCATTTCCTTGCTGACGCCTTGCTTTTGCCCCCAGAGCAAAGGCTGCTTCCTTTGCAACCAAACGTCTTGATGATGTAAAACATGTTTATATCTTTAAGCTTCATTACATGCTATTACATCAACTCCCACTTTTAAACACATCCCTGTAGCTCAATTCATGAAAAAAAAAAAAAAAAAAAAAAAAAAAAAACGGTTATATTTGTTCACCTCTTTGCTAATGAGCATGTTGTTTCCACCAATGCAATTCCCTTTAGGGTGTCATGGCGAACGCTATATGAGTGTGACTTTGACGTTATTACGGTGTTCCTTTGGGTATATTCCCTTTAGCTAACAGTTTATGAGTGGAGTTAAGGGGTGGGGGTGGTGGTTCACACTGGCATTTAGAAATTAAAAGACCCATACGGACCCATTGAGATCCATACACGCCATTCAGTAGGTTTACCATGCACACAGCTATACAATGGAGGTTTTGGTTAAGCTATGCAGGCTCACACTCATGATTTTGGGGAGGGGGAGGCGGGGGGCTCGAGAACTGATTTAACCCCTTCAAATCCGGGAATGTATCTACAAATGTCTTCTAAATCCTAACAGGTTTCTGAAAAACCTATGTTTCTGTATCGGCGGACGGCGGGGCTCAAACCTTTTCATGTCAAGGCCCCGAAAATGATATGCATTTGGCCGCCGACCCCCCTTATCAAAATATTTAGTTCCAGGGGACCCCCAGAAGCAAAGACTTGAGTTACAAATGTTTGCTTTAAAAAAGTTTGGACACATTTTCACGATTTTTCCAAAATAATTACAGATCTACAAGCTCATAGACCCCTTAACAGACGACGTCACACTGATAAGAACCAGTATGCGTGCAACCAGTATGCGTGCAATAACACCCATTCTATCAGGTCTCGCTAGGACGTGCCTCACTAGCCAACACACAAGAGGGGGTCGGGGTGTGCTGAAACCAGCGCACCCCGAAACAATATGTTGAGAATTGATTGCGTGAAACAATCACCTGTGCGTCCAGTCTCAATGATAGTAAACAAATAATTGGTCTATAGCTCTGTACTCAGTGCCGCGCTATGAGCTTGTATATCTATTTTTTTGAATAGCCAAAGTATTGAATAATGGTTTGTAGCTAAAATCTAAAATGACACAAATGCGTTTCCGGATTGAATGAGTTAATTGCCCAGATTGACTCTTAGTGTGAGAGGTTCAAATATCCATCAGGGGCGCCTTGACAATTATAAAACATGTTTGATATTTATCTGGATGATTACGTCACGACTGTGAGAGTGGGGCGGACGCACGTTCAAAACAGACAAGTCCACAAGGAGACAGACGTGAAGTGGACAGTGGTGGAAAGAAACTAAGTACATTTACTTAAGTACAATTTTGAGGTATTTGTAGCCTACTTTACTTGAGTATTTCCAATTTCCAATACTTTTACTTCTACTCCACTACATCTCATAGGCAAATATTGTACTTTTACTCCACTACAATTATTTGAAAACTTTAGTTACTAGTTTACTTTGCAGATATAAATATATTATAAAACATACATGAACCACTTTAGCCCTATTTTTTACCTAGGCTATTTGAAAATGGCCGATCTACAAGTTCACAACGCGTCGCGACGCGTTGCGAGCTTGTAGATCTGCTATTTTCAAACATTTTAGTACTTTTACTTTTGGTACCTTAAGTACATTTTGATACCAATACTTTTGTACTTTTACTCAAGTCAATTTTGAATCCCGGACTTTTACTTGTAACAGAGTACTTCTACATTGCAGTATCGATACGTTCACTTAAGTAAAACAGTTGAGTACTTTTTCTACCACTGGCGACCGGTCGAAACAATCCGACATCCCCTGACGTCGCAACGATTCCCCCCCCAACCTCGCTCTCCACAAAAAGGCTGACAAAAGGGGGCGGGCATTGGCTCAGGAGGTAGAGCGGTGGTCTTGGAAGGGGATGGGTTCCCATCGGGCTCGATTCCCGGCTCCTTCTGTTGGCTGCATGGAGAACCTGGCATTGAGCAAGACACTGAACCCCTAACTGCCCCCGACGAGCAGGTTGATGCCTCGCATGGTTTCCTCCGCCATCGCTGTGTGTGTGTGTGTGCGTGCGTGTGTGTGTGCGTGTGTGCGTGTGTGCGTGTGTGCGTGCGTGCGTGCGTGCGTGCGTGCGTGTGCGTGTGTGTGTGTGTGTGAATTAGGGATGGGCTATGAAACCTTCATGTCACGATTATTGGGACCAAAATAATTGCGATTTACGATATAATCGCGGTAATCAAAAATGCCACATTTGTTAACCACTTGAACCCCAGCATCCATGGTCTGGGGTGGAACATTTGCCAAAAATAGCAGATCTACAACCTTGTAGATCGGCTATTTTTGGCAATGAGAGAGTGAAAAAAAAAAGAGGGTTTAAGTGGTACCAGATATTCAGCTCGGCAAAGGTGAATTGATCCCAGTGTATGACGGAGGACAATTTCACAATAAATGTAAATCTCGTAAACTTTTTTTTTATCACGATAAACGATAATTAATTACGATTATCGTCCCATCCCTAGTGTGAATGGGTGAAGGTGAAGTACATTATAAAGGGTCGGAAAGAACAGAAAGGTGCTATATAAAATGCAGTCCATATACCATAACATTTTTGACCAGCATTACATTCCACACAATCATTTGAGGCTATAGCTATGGATTTTAAGGCAATAGTCTGAGCACGCTGTTGCCATGCCTGCAAAAAGAGGCGTTTCTCAGTAATACAGTAATACTGTATTCCCATTTCATGTAACCAATGGATCAGAGTAAACTATAATAGGAAAGGCCAGGGGCTTTTGAAACTGCTGGACCTTAACCCATTAAGACCTGAGGCTATTCTTTTTTTTTTTTCTAAATCAAATATTTTTTTCAATATTTTTCAAAAACAGCAGATCTACAAGCTCATAGCGCGGCACTCGGTGCCGCGCTATGAGCTTGTAGATCTGCTATTTTTGAATAGCCAAAGAAATCTAAAGTCACTAAGATGGTATAGTGTGGATACGCTGATGATCTGAACACTGCTAGTGTTGTTTTCATGTCCTTCTTTGAGGAAAGCAGACTTGCTCGCCTGTTAATGAACACTGGTATTTTAAATAATTTGGAGATCATCTTGTCTTCACGTCACAGAAATAAACCATACATGACATTTGAAAAAAATGTATCACTTTCCAAGCATGCATTTCAAGCATTATTTCTCACTTTGCCAGTCACATTCCTATCTGCTGGCACAGCTTAGATTGTAACTTCATGAACCAAAAGTCTCCAACAAGCATTATCCATCGTTTGGTTGGAATTCTTCCAATTCCAAAAGTGGAGTGAGAGCTCGACGTTTTTGCTTGAATCCATAAAGTTATAATATTTGATCGGCCGGATGTGCAAGCAGCCTCACACGTTTGAATTTCATTCACACATAATGCTTTTCTCCTGGGATAATTGTTTGCTAGGATTTTAAAGTGCAACTATAACTTTGACAAAAGTGCAACAACACCTGTGCTGGATTACCTAACTCAAGTCTACCTAACTCGAGTTTCGAGTCTCTGAAAGTTTATTTTCATATCGTACTGAAATGAATAGAATGGAATGGCTTCCGTGAAGACCAAATAATGTATGCTATGCTTTGGGAAATGGTCTGCAGTCAGTGATGTCAAGTGTAAGGTAGTCATAGTCAATGGGCTAAACATGCCAAACTAATACTATGGTCCTTTAACCCATTAAGACCTGGAACGCATATCTGTGTGTCATTTTTAGATTTGAGCTAAAAAGCATTATTTTACACTTTGGCTATTCAAAAATAGCAGATCTACAAGCTCATAGCGCGGCACCGAGTGCCGCGCTACGAGCTTGTAGATCTGCTATTTTTGAAAAATCTTGAAAATGTGTGCAAATCTTTGAATATATATATTCTTATAAAGCGAACATTTGTAACTCAAATCTTTGCTTCTGGGGGATCCCTGGAACAACATATTTTGAGATGGGGGTCCGCTGCCAAATACATATCATTTTGGGGGTCCTTGACGTGAAAAAGTTTGAGCACCACTGATATAGAAACATACGTTTTTCAGAATACTGTTGGGATTTAGAAGACATTTGTACAGTCGGCTTCAGGTCTTAATAATAAAAAGGGTTAAATTAAATCTGAAAGAAAGAACAGGGAAAAGGGAAGAGAGATTCAAATAAGGAATCTCATTAATGTGGCTTGCAGTCTAAAAGCGGACTCTGACCTTTCCAGCTCAAACATGTATTTTGCCGGCTAACATTCCATGCCAATTAAACTTCAGGCACAGCCCTGTCCTTGCCTCTCCTTTCTTCAGCTTTTCCCCCCCCGACATACTCCGATCTCTCTTTACCTCGTCAAATATTCTCCTCTGCACTCTCTTCTTTCAATTCCCTGCTTTGACCATCTGACCTGTTCTCCGTGCTGTCGGAGGTGTGAGGCGAGGCGAGGCGAGTTGGCTCTCCCTCTGCGGTGGCGCGGGGAACCTTTTCAAAGTAATCAGACGTCTAGCAATAACACTGAGCTCACTTCTAAGCCTCCGCCGTTTGTTTTCCAGCCAGCGTTAATTATGTAACCCAATTACACCATCACGGAGCTGACGCAGGGAAAGCTAAATTAAAAGTGATTGTCTTCATTACTGTCGCCTGACTGCGGTTTCATTCATGGAGCCCTATTTAAAGCTACCCCCGCCTGGCCGTTAAGACCGCTCATTACATGTTTTATTTCCCTTTTCACGACTTATTCTTGGCTCGCTTGATGTCATTGCGTTGCGGGAGAAGGGGGGTTTGCCACCGCATAGGTGGTGCGTTCATTCGACACAAATTGCATTTCCTCATCTCCATGGAGATGCATATAGATGGATGTTTACGCTTGTGAACAACCCGGTGAACCGCGGGCCTTCCAGGCTCACGTTCACATTCATAGGCTTGCTCGTGCTGTGAGGACAAACCGTTATCGACGAGAGGCAAAAAGGGTCACATTGAGAGGGATTTCGTTTCCAGTGTGGCAGCAGGATGGTTGATTAACTTTTTTCCCCTGTTCACTTTTGAAGCAGGAGAGAGGTTGGATCATGATCTGCATACACATCTCCATATCTGCACACCTGTAGCCTGGGTTCTGACTGTTCCCCGGCCAAAATGACAGACATGAAACGCCTTCTAAATATGCAGTGTCACCTATGCACAGCTCAACACTTGTAACATTCCGTGACTATATGAAGTAGTACAGTAAGTGAATAATATAGTCCAGTGTTTCACTATAGGTACTTAAGGGGGTACGTGAGAGAAAGAAAAAAATGTTTTACTGTCGTATTTAAATGGTAAATAAATACGATTTTGAAAAGTGGTAAAATAAATACCATTTAATGATGAAACATTAACAAACTGCATGAACCTGTAAAGTGTTAAATAAAATTAAACCTAAAACCTGACCAGCACAACTGTTCAATGAATAGAAAGCAAGCCATGATGCTGTTTTATTTTGAACCTATTTACATCAAAACCAGACTTTTGAGATTGAAGATTTCCTACACAAAATGTTGTAGTCGGGTAAAGGAGGTACTGACTTCGCTTTAGAAACCAAGGAAAGGAGGTGCGGTACGGAAGACAAACAAGTTTGAGAAGCAGTGATATAGTCAAAGGGGCTGCCTCAAAGACTGGTGATAATGGAGCTGTGATCAGATAGCAGAGGGGGTTCATGTGCATGTGTCTGGAGTTAATCAAATGGAATTCTTCCATCTCTGCCATTTCATTCAAGTGACAAGCGGTGAAACTGGGTCAGATGATGAAAAAGTAAAAAATTGCGATCCAGTCCCTCGGGACTTGGCATCAAAAAGAGGTGTTAGCTCATAAGCCTATCGCTTTATGCCTATCACATCAGCCTGCCTTGGGACCAGTGGTGGAAAAAGTACACAAATGTTTTACTTAAGTAAAAGTACCAATACTGCAATATAGAAATAAGCTGTTACAAGTAAAAGTACTAAAATGTTTGAAAATAGCAGATCTACAAGCTCACAACGCGTCGCGATGCAACTTTCCCTTTTTGGGCACGTCATTATAGTGAAAATAAGTTGCTAATAAATTGTCAAAGATGTCACATTGCGACTATCTCCGCTATTTGTCGCTATAAGTGGTTAAGAAGACTTGCTTACTTTCTTACCTGCTTACTTGTTTCCTTGATCACTCACTTGTCTGTCGCTTACGTACTTTGCGACGTAAATGCTTGTTTCGCCTACTCTGGTACTACTTTTGGCGTGCCTTGACGATGTCAAGGCATTCTAAGGACGTCTTTGACGCTCGGTGGGTTGGCAGTGAACGCATTGCTTAAGCAGCTCAATTCCACATCATCTCCGCAGCATGACTTTGGATAAATGCCTCCGCTTGATCAAGGGCTTCATCTCCCCGAGGAGACAATGTAGAGAGAGAGAGAGCGAGAGAGAGAGAGAGAGAGAGAGAGAGGTGAGTAGGAGACGGGAAGGTGGTGGGGAGTAGGGCTGTCACAATCATGACATTTTACTTGACAATTAATTGACATTCCAATAATTGCGAGTAACAATTTCATTGTGTTTTTGGCATTGAACAAGGCAACATACGAGTAAAAATTACATTTCTGTTTGCCTCTTAGACTTTGTAAACAAAAATTGCGCAGCTAGGGCAGATATGGCAAATAACTTAAAGCAATACAAGGCAGGTCCACAAATAACGATTTTTAGCAACCTCTGCTGGTCACTACCGTCACTGCATGTATATGGCGTAGTCCTGCATTACCCAGAATTCCATTTGTTTTCACCGGAAGACGGAAGCGTTTCAAAAAGCGCTCTTTTCATTGTTTTATACTATCTGCGGATTGTTTCTCTTAGCCAGTGGAGCATTAGTTACCGTGAGCTGTGTTTTCTTTTGCTGTTGTTTGTCCCAGATGGAGAGACAGTGGTTTCAGTTATAATTATAAATATGTTTGTTTATGTCAAATGCATGTACACACTGGGTAAAAAAGATGAATTTAATTATGAATAAATAGTACTAAAAGTTACAATAAATATATTAAAATGGTTTCCCATTGATTTGTGATTACTGTTGTGTGCATTGTTATTTGCAAGTTAAACTTTGTTTGGAAGACATCATTGTAAAATGTCAATAATTGGATGCACCTGCGTGGACATAATCAAGAGGACTATGTTTCACAATGACTTGGAATCAATAACTGAACAAATGTATGTGTATTTCTTTTATAGTTTTTACGGTGTCTTAATGGTGACTGTTTGGAGGAGTTTGGAGAAGCCATATGTAAATAAAATACCAGAAAAGACATCTGTATGATGCGTGGACATTTGTTGAGTCTGTGGCAGCTACATCCTATAATGTCTTAAAAACAGCGTGAGATTCCTTTTTGTTAATAGCGCGGTAGTTCCTGGCCAAATAGGAAACCGGTGCGGTAGTTCCTGGCCAAACAGGAAACCGGTGCATTTCCGTTTCTGTTTTCCGGCCGGATGACGTCATTTTCGCGGGAAGGACACCCCGCCACCATTTCAATAGAAAATAGTTTATAAAAGGCTTTCGGGGGTGAAATTCATGGAGTGGGTGTTGTGAAACATTTTCCACTCACAAAAGATATACTATTTAACTTTGTCGTTTGTCGTTTTTTTTAAATAGTGGAAATAGCCGATCTCCATCTCTCAACGTGTCGCATTGTGAGCTTGTACATGGCCCATTTCTGCCATTTCTGGAAAATGTCAACGCGGAAACGATTAAACGATTATGCAATAATTGTTATGGGCCTGGTGGGGAGAAGCCAAGGGTACACAGGGGAGATCAGTGGATTAGGAGGAGGAGGACAGTGCAAGAGGAGAAGTGGTGGACAATGAGACAAAAATGCTTTCAGTGCAGTTTGGCTCAAACATTCCATTCATTTATTTATAAACCACCCTGAAAATAATGCCTTGCTTGGTTCCACTCTGTTTTCTCTGATGAGTGCCCAACGTGAGGCTTTAACCCATTTAGACCTCGAAAGAAAACGTATGTTGCTATATCAGTGGTGCTGCTCAAACTTTTTCATGTCAAGGACGCCCAAAATTATATGTATTTTGCCGTGGACCCCCATCTGAAAATGTTTTGTAATAGGGACCCCCCCAAGAAGCAAAGATTTGAGTCAAAAATGTTTTGAAAAGATATATCTCTGCTGTCGGGCAGAAACCAGCTAACTCCAAAATGTACATTTTTCAGGAAATGACAAAAACAAAACAAAAAGTGGAGTTAGGAGGTTTTGTTCATCATTGATAAGAACAGCTGAATGGACCTCCAAGCTCACAATGAGGTTGGAGGTCAAACCAGCTAACTCTACCCCCCTTTGGTGGAGTTAAAGGGATATTTCACTTTCAAAAAACGTTGGGTCATTTTATCGTCAACACAGGCTTTTGTGAGCCCCCCAGACCGTTTTTAAGTTGCTTGATTCAGTATTTAGATATTTGATATTCATTTTATCAGACACGCCCCCTTCCTATACAAACCCATTATAACTTCAAACTTGAAAAAACACGGCCCCTCGCGTATTAGGAGGGCAGGGTGAGTCATCAGAAGCAAGGACGGGTGTTTTCGATAAATCTAACATGTTAAAAATGGAGTTTGAAGTTATAATGGGTTTGTATAGGAAGGGGGCGTGTCTGATAAAAATGAATATCAAATATCTAAATACTGAATCAAGCAACTTAAAAACGATCCGGGGGGCTCACAAAAGCCTGAGTAGACGATAAAATGACCCAAAGGTTTTTTGAAAGTGAAATATCCCTTTAACTGGTTAAGCAGAAAGTTTGAGGATCCAATGGAGTTAGCTGGTTTTGTCAGAAGCACTTTTTAATGCTTTTCATTGGTTCAATATTTTTTTAATCAACACACAGACGTAACGGGTTACGAGAGCGTCAAAATGGGCCTGGTTTCTGCCCGACAGCAACTATATTCAAATATTTGTTCAAGATTTTTTCGAAAAATAGCAGATCTACAAGTTGCCGTGCTATGAGCTTGTATATCTGCTATTTTTGAATAGCCAAAGTATAAAATAATGGATAAAGTGGTTAAACGGACGCTTCTCCGGTTTGAAAGGGTTAATGCAAAAAAGTAGAGAGAGGAGAGCTTGCATGTCAGCTATAAGCACACCATAAAATGATCTCCTTCCTGTACATCCATCATCTATCATCTGCTCGCTCTTATACTCAATGTTGTTGATGTCTATGATGTTCTGTACAAGCAGTTTGGTCAACGAGAGCCGTTTTTTAAAAATGTGCTTTTTAAATACATTATAAGGCTTGCTCTTGCTGATGCCTTCAAAATGGCACTCTTTCTCCTCAATTGTGTGCACGGTGCACCCCACTTATTTTAAAGTTTAGACCTCTCTCCTCCACACTTCCTGCTCCCTCCGTTTCTCTGCCATCTCTCACTCCTCCTCCATAGTTTTCAAGACTTTCAACAAGTCTGTCTTTTTTTAATGCTAGATGTGAACCCACACTGCCCCCTAGAGGCAGATAGAGAAGGGGTTTGGGTAGGCCTGGATACGTTTCCGTGGGAGAATAATTCAAACCCCAAACTGATCAGTGGTGGAAAAGGTACTCAAATGTTTTACTTAAGTAAAAGTATCAATATTGCAATGTAGAAGACAAGTACTCTGTTACAAGTAAAAGTTTACAATAGTATTGGTATCAAAATGTACTGAAAGTACTAAAAGTAAAAGTACTAAAATGTTTGAAAATAGCAGATCTACAAGCTCACAACAACGCGTCGCATCGCGACTCGGCGTGAACTTGCAGATCGGCTATTTTCAAATAGCCTAGGTATAAAATAGAGCTTAAGTGGTTAATGTATGTTCCATAATATAATAATTTATATCTGAAAAGTAACAAGTAGGCTACTGTTACTAAAGTTGTCAAATAATTGTACTGGAGTAAAAGTACAATATTTGCCTCTGAGATGTAGTGGAGTAGAAGTAAAAGTACTGAAAATTGGAAATGCTCCAGTAAAGCAAATATTCCTCAAAAGTGTACTTAAGTACAGTACTTGAGTAAATGTACTTAGTTACTTTACACCACTGGTAGTAAAACATTTCTTGAGGACAGTCCAAAACAACCTCTCGTTGACTTTGAATAGTATCAAACACTCGTTGGAAAATAACCAAGACTAAGCCTTGTGTGCATGGTACATATAGTCACCTTTTTGTATAATAGTATATAGAAGTACAATTGCAAAGGTGCTTCCAGAAGCACGTACAAATTGCAAGGTCAGAGTAAGTGTCATGAACATTTTGTCAAAGAAAAAGTGAACAAGGAATGAATGCGCTTTGACAACACAAGCATTGGGTCTAGGACAGGGGTCTTCAACAGGTGGTCCGGGACCCCTAGGGGGTCCTCAGAGTTACTACAGGGGGTCCGCCAAATCTTTGTGTGATAGTTTTTTTTTTACCTTAACCACTTGAACCCTAGCATCCCTTTGCTGAGGAGAACTTTAGCCAAAAACTAGCAGATCTGCGAGCTCGCAGCACGAGGCGTTGTGAGCTTGTAGATCGGCTATTTTTTGGCAAAGAGGTATAGGTGTAGAGGGAAAAAAGAGCAGATCAAGTAAACAAAAAAAGTTAAATCTGAAACAGAATTTTTATAAAATATTGAGGGGGTCCCTGCTTCATCTCTCTCTCAGCTAGGGGGTCCTTGGCCTGAAAACGTTTAAGACCCCTGGTCTAGGACACCACTAGGATAACTAGCAAGCATGCTGTATGTATTTAACTTCTATCACGCACCAATTTGAAAAAGCATACAGTACAATTATGTTATGTTTTTGTGAAGTGTTTTTGAGTGTCTAGAAAAGTGATATATAAGTCTGATGTATATTATTATTGTAAATGTTTATAGTGCAACAAGAAGTGTTTACAGCATATTTGGTATTTTTGGAAAGGCAGCTAAATTGCACTCCATTGCTTGGTGCTCTCATTTTAAAGAGTGGTCTGCTCTGAATAATGAACCCAGCAGAGTGAATATTTTAATTTGTGTCATTAATCTACTAGCTCATGTGATGATGTTAAGCATGAATATGAAAAGTTATTTGCCTACTCGTTACAACTACTGGCAAAAGTATACTGTAGCTTTTGTTTTTTGGGATTCCCTTCCACGCACTAAACTCAGTTGTACATGATGTAAATCAGTGCTTCACGTAATATTCAGTACATGAGGACAGCACAGAGAAAAAGGACAACATATTCCATTAAATGTGACACTTTCACATCCCTGACTCTTCATGCATCACTGCAATACGATGAATTATGTAAATTGGGTTCTGTAATCTAAATACTACTCACATTTGTCTAAGCAAAAGTAAGTAAAGATATAGTAATGTTTTACGATACTGCAGCGGGATCACACACATCAGCAATTCCATCGCTACAGCCCCCTCTACACACGCGCGCGCGCGCACACACACACACACACACACACACACACCAGATTCTTTGCGCTGAACCTCAATCACCTCGACTCATTGATATTCAGCATTCAGTGTGGATGGAGAGCCATTACGCAGCCCACTCCCAGGCTGCTCTTCAGAGTCTCACACCATCCGACAGCACCCTCAGCAGGGCCGCCATTAGCATGCGCTCCAGCGTAACCCGCCTTGGTCACAGCAGGGGCAGCATTGGCCAGGTCGCAGTAAGCATGCATTAAGGCCCCTCTCTGTTGTTGTTGTTGTTGTTGTTGTTGTTCCATGCTCTTTAAAAAAAAAAATAGGAACTGTTCATAACATTCATGTTCTACAGCAGCGGTTCCCAACCTGTGGGCCGGGGACCACTACTGGGCCGTGAGGATATTGAAAGTGGGCCACCCCAAATAATTGGCAAAACACTATTTTAAAAAAAAACACAATTTTAATGATATTACATTAATATTAAATACATTTATGGGGAAGAAAATTCACTGCATTTCTTTTTACATTTTTGTGAAACAGATAAATGGGGGGATATGAGCACCCAAAGTATGTGCAGTTTAGGTTATGCGCTGTGCACAGACAGTATATCAGGGATGGAAAGTGACTTTGTACTTGGTACTCTGCAAAAGTTCCAACACACATGTGCGTCCCGTCGCCGCGTCGTGGACCCACAGCGAACACACACACACACCCCCGCTCATAAACAGTTTCAACACGCACGCACGCACAGACGCGATCCGTCGCGAACCCACAGCGATCACACACACACACACACA
Organism: Gymnoscopelus microlampas; assembly: GCF_963454915.1. Lineage (NCBI taxonomy): Eukaryota > Metazoa > Chordata > Actinopteri > Myctophiformes > Myctophidae > Gymnoscopelus > Gymnoscopelus microlampas. The sequence continues at coordinate 15,954,427 of NC_139949.1, read as the reverse complement.
CACGGCCGGACCCGTCGCACCTGGATTAAAACATTGCACGTGTGAATCTGCGTGCTTGTGCCATGAAGATGATATCCAAAGCGCCCTCCCTCGCATGAAACGCAGTGTGTGTGGACACAGGCCGTAAATGAAAGTCCTTTACACGTTTTCAGCGTTCTCTGTGTAACAGTGCCCGTGCGCAGTTTGCTCATTCATCCCATAAGCAGCTTGGGGCGCTATAACCATGGCGACGGCTGTAAACACGGCGACGATAGCTCCCATAACCCAAACTCCCGAGCCTCCCGTGTTGATATAAAAGCACTAATTAACAGCTGACATTTTGGGAAAGTTAAAAACGGGCATCGATCGTCATTTGGTGCCCATAATGAACAATGTTCCGTATGCAAATTCAGATCAATTGGTCCAGCCATTGAGGAGAACCGGGCAGGACAGACAGATCCTGTCCACAGAGGTTTCCTTAATTATAAAGTAGGATTACTTCGATTGATCCAAGCCGAACAAAATCGATTGACTGATCATTAAAATAAACATGCTCCGAAAATGCTAGCGGCCCACCAACCGACCACTTAACACGGTGGCCGTTTGGCTGCCATGTTGGGCGCTCAGATGTGTGGGCCGCGAATGCTCTTGAGATTTTCAAGTGAGCCCTCATCCAGAAAAGGTTGGGAACCGCTGTTCTACAGTAAAAGTGAGGAATTCACTTGACACTCTAATCCACAGCAACAAGGGAGCAAGCAGCCGTTCAATGTCATTGTCAACGAGACTAAAACCCACATTGTTCTCTGTCATTTTGACTCGGGTAACGCTTTTGGCAGGATTCTGTGGCCTTTCTGCTGTAGGACTGAATCCAGCACGAATTCATTTGGATGCCAGCTGTTGATGAGACGTAAAGGAGTGGAGTGAATATTATGCCATTTGATGTATGACCGCAGAATAAGTTATATATCATTGCATAGGGCAGAACCTTTCGATCTACATATTTAGAAAAATAATAATAGAATAATTGAAAAAATCCATTGACCGGATCTGTAGAGGGCGCAGCTGAGTAACTAAATAATGTTTTCTTTCCGGTGAAATATTTAACATTTTGGCCAAAAAGTGTATTTTAGACGTGAGGTGGGGGGCTCAGAGACAGAGTGTTCCCACTTAGTAGAGTTGGCTTTCAACTCCATAAAACCGTCTTTGTTTCGGTGAGTAAGAGTATTTTTCATTTTTTACTGCAGACGAGAGGCTTAGCAGCCTGTGGTGCGTGCGCAAAGATTGTAAAGTCCCATAGTCTTAAGGAGAACTCCTTCAAGGCTATGAATCAGAGCCAGTCTGAGGGCGTGTTTTCACTATGAAAATAGTGGAAAAAATATATTTTGTAAAGGCATACATCGACGATATGTCATATGAAACTGGTAGGATATTTCCAAGCGTACAGGCAATTGAAATAGCGCAATTAAAAACAATATAACATGTTTACAATGTCACAAGTTAGATGCTTAATCATTCAGCCATTTAAACAGTGCTTTACTGGCTCTGTTAAGACCAAGGGCCCAGCATCCGCCTTTGAAATTGAGTCTACTGTATATATAGGAAGTAAAAGTTCATATGAATGGCCTGTTTGTTTCGCTGTTTTACCCCTGCTGGTGTCAGAAGAATTGTATACTTGATTTCCTTACCTTAATAAACATTCCATAAAGACTTTATGATTCCAGTTGCTAGTTTAAAGTCTTCTTTCAATCAACATGATATGCGTTTTTGTAAATTAATGGCCAAATTGATGATAAAGTAGGGTATGCTTTAGGAGGAGCGTGGCTACCTTGTGATGCGTTAACGTTGTCCGTAACATTGTCCATACTTTTTTACTGTCTATGGTTAAGACATAATGAGCGAATACATGCGAGAGGATTTGGGGAGTGCTGCACTGGAATATTTTCATGACATGGAGACATTGGAGAGTGAAGTCTCCCAACTTGGGTATTGTAGCCTACAGTAGGCTACGTCTTTCTGGAGTTATGTGCAACATCGTTTAAGGATTACAAATGTGGTCGTATTTTTGTTTTATTTGTGTTATATTTTCTTATTGGACATGTCTGTGTCAGGTATCGGGTCTGTGCCCTGTGTATGCAAATAGCATGTGCCATTCCCACGCATATGATAGGCGTGTGTGCTGTGTAGCTGTGTGTGAATCCACAGAGATGATTGGTGCATATAACATCACATCCGTATTCCGTTTCTTCATGTCGAAAAACAGGTGGAGCGAGTCTACGCCACATTTATCAACAGTGGACAAATCTTACGCTAGAATTGACAGGCTACAACTGCTTGATAAATCCCACGTGGACATGGGTGTAAGCTGATTCCTGGGCTCAAATTTAAGCTGGTTTGTACGTTCCATAGATAAATGAGGGCCATTGGATCCACTGGAACATAGGTCCTTTGTACTGATGAAAACTGACGTGTTTATACTGTAATTCTGCAGCTTTGACTCATGACGTGTCAGAAGATAGGATAGAATCCAATAACTCAGGTTCTCAAAGAGACATGTCTAAGTGCAATGTCACAACATCAACAAGAAAAGTCTGTCTAGAAAACTTGCTGTTTGGAAATTGACTTCACTTTTCATGTCCATGGCAAAAATAGAATTTTGATGAAAATGCCCATCACAAGGCAGCCTAGTGATGACCTCCGACGCAAACTGTAGGGGGTCAAGGTGTTTCGCTCACTAGGGGTCTCAGGTGCAGCAGGACCAGACACAATAGACAATATTTGTCTTTGAAATGTAGTGCAGTGAAAGTCATAAGTGTCTAAAAATACATCTACTCAAGTAAAGTATACTCAAACAATGTACACCTGGAACGCATCTGTGTCACTTTAGATTTCTTTGGCTATTCAAAAATAGCAGATATACAAGCTCATAGCGCGGCACCGAGTGCCGCACTATGAGCTTGTAGATCTGCTATTTTAGAAAAATCTTGAGAAAAAAATGTTTTTTCCAAAAACTGTTAGGATTTAGATTTTTTTTAAGAATTGCCTCAGGTCTTAATGGGTTAAGAACAGTGCTCAAATAAATGTACTTGGTACTGTCCACCACTCACCACACCACATTACGTGAACAAGAGAATGATGAAATGCCTCTTGAAATGAGGGGACATACACTGCCACCGATTTTCCTTTTTCCCCCTTTCTCCTCCTTTGTTGATGACATGTATTCATGACATGTTAATATATATTCTATGCTTGGTTGATGAATTGAATACATAGGACCACAATGGAAACAAGTGCCGTGGACTTTTTCGTGTTATCCTTTTAGACCCAAAAACTGTGCTTTATTCTGACTAATAAAATATTAGTTGATTCAATCAGTCAGTCAATCAATCAATCAATCAATCAATCAACCAACCAACCAACCAATCAATCCCACAAGGATTATACAGCTAAGTGCCATGTCTCCTCATCATTTAGCTATTGCCAGCAATATTTCAACCCAGGCTGTAGGGGATGGCTACACATTTATTGTAGTTAACTCACATCAGAGACCTTCATAGAATCATAGCATTACGATTCCATCCAAATTAACTCTCAATAGAGACCATCAGCATCACAGCATTGCAATTCCATTGAAGTGAACTTACAACAGACAATGTCAAAGCATTAAGATTCCATTGCAGTAAACACAACAGAGATCATCATAGCATTATGATTCTATTAGAGTTGACTCGCAACAGAGACTGTCATACCATTAAGATTCCATTCACACGTCCATCATGGGATTTTTTTGCATCCAGACAAACATAATCACTCTAAAACTTGGCTTGTAATGTACTATTTGATTATAATTTAATAAGAGGACTAACACACTTGAATTATCCTGTTCATTCTGCTTACAAATGCATTTCAGGGCTGTTAAAGTGTCTGGCAAGATCAAATGAGCACTTAAGTCATTTACCAAATGATTGCCAGGGTACAATTTGTCGCTCACACTTAATAGCAGGGGTGCAGCCAGAGATCCTCAGACAGGCCCTTCTGGTTGTCCCGATGTCTAGAAGACAAAAAGCAATTGTCCTTTGCCACAAGGGCCCCTTGACTTGGTATAACCTGCCTGATGAGATCAGGCTAGCCAATTCGGTGTTCTCTTTTAAATCACTTAAAAACACACACTTGTATAGCTGTTACAACCCTATTACAGTCTGTTTTTGTGTTCTTATTTTTGATGCTCTTCTATTAAGTTTCTCACACACTTACTTTTATACTCCAAACTGAGGAGCAATGACGGCCATGGCCTTCGTGGCCTCCCTGAAATTCCTGCCCTGGTCTCCTCATCTCTGTTAATAATAACAACAAAACCACCAGTGATGCCAAGGGTGAGGGAGACTGATTGCATCCCAGCTGTTCTTCTGTGCACCTGTGGGACCAGAGACGTGAGCGTGGCTCTGCGACACTGAGCTGGACATATGACGATGATACACGAAAGAAGAAGATGTTCTTCTGATGGATTCTGATTGGCTGTCAGTGTTTCTATCGTTCATAAAAATCACTCTGAAAGTAATCCTAACGATATTGTTCATTACTTTCACTGTCATTACAGGTGTGGCGTGCCATCCACTTCAGTTAGAACCATTTTTTAAAACTAGTTATTTATGGTTATATCGTTTGTCTGCTGGCAGAACGTGGCATATGGTCATTTGCTCCAAAATACTCTCTGCAACTCTGTTTAGAAATCAATCCGTCCCATCCATCCGTGCCCACCTGAAGGTTTGTGTCACCTCCAATGAAAATCCCCTGACAACTGTGATGACAAATGGATCCTGAATGAGCGGGAGGAGCTGCGTCCAAGAGAGAAGCTTTCGGAGCATTTTCAGAAACTTTCATTTATTTTTTCTTTTATTGGTATATTTGCATCAGGGACCATGTAGGCCTACAGTATATATCATCAATACCTATCATATCCACTACAAATGGACCATTACACACACACACACACACACACACACACACACACACACACACACACACACACACACACACACACACACACACACACACACACACACACACACACACACACACACACACAGAATATTTACAAATCACAAAACAAACATCAAACTATTACTGTAAAGTATTAAGTTATACAAATCAGCTGGTCTATGAAGTCAAGAATGTCATGAGGAGAAACATCACCCTGAATCTGTTCTTCCACTTTTGAGAAAAATGCAGTCTCCTTGAAGGTCTCCCTTAACACTCCCTTAACAAAAATATCAGCTGAAAATGCAAGGATGGTCTAGCCATTGGGGCCGGGGCCCAGGGGGCCCTTGACTCTTAGGGGCCCTTGGGAGGAACTGGGCTGAGACGCCATCGACTATTTATTCAAATGAACCCATAAAGACCTGAAGCCGATTCTACAAAATGTCTTCTAAATCCTAACAGTTTTTTGAAAAAAAACCTATGTTGCCGTCAGTGGTTCTCAATCTTTTTCATGTCAAGGACCCCCAAAATTATACGTATTTGGCCGTGGACCCCCAACTCTAAATACCTTATTCCAGGGACCCTCAGAAGCAAAGATTTGAGAAATGTTTGCTTTAAAACCATATATATTCAAAGATTTGCACACATCTTCATAGTTTTTCAAAAATAGCAGATATACAAGCTCGTAGCGCGGCACTCGGTGCTGCGCTACAAGCTTGTAGATCTGCTATTTTTGAATAGCCAAAGTGTAAAATAATGCTTTTTAGCTCAAATCAAAAAGTGACACAGATGCGTTCCAGGTCTTAATGGGTAAATATGTGGGCCCCTCCTCTGTATTTACAGCAGTGGTTATTATCATTACATGCAAATACATGCACATATACTGTACTTTAGGCTACAGACTGTGGGACCAGAAACATGAGCGTGGCTTTGCGACACTGAGCTGGACATATGACGATGATACACGAAAGAAGATGATGTTCTTCTGATGGATTCTGATTGGCTGTCAGTGTTTCTATCGTTCATAAAACACATACGTCAAAAACCCTAGAGAAAAATTGTCAAATGAACTTTCGGATTTTAAGGCTACAAACTGTAGCACTGTAATCTTTTCTTCATTCAAAGTTCTTTGTTTTCCGTGCTATCACCTCTAACTTCCGTTTGTATGTTTGCTCAAAATATCTGTGCTTTGTTTTGTAGTGGCTCTTCAGTTACATTTTAGCCACTTTTTTATGATTGCCACAGTGTCAGTACATACAGTATGAGGCAGACTGGTCTGAAAATCAGGGAGAATGAAGACAGCTCAATATTATTGAGCTGGCCATTAATCTTTGAATGCTTGGTTATCCGAGTCCACTAATAAAATGTGTTTAGTCTGTCATTCTGCCCTCTCTCCTCTCACTCCTGGTTTTTTGTTTTCACTATTTCTGTCTAGCGAGATTTAAAAATGAGTGTCTCTCCCCGTGCACTGTACATTGTTTACAATAACACTTCACGACCGGTGTTGCCAGATTCTGTGAGAGAGACAAGCAACCAGGTCTAGGAAAACCAGCCCAAAAGAAGCGACTGTGGCCCACATGAGCACTTTAACATATCCATCAGCTATTTGAAAATTGCCGATCTACAAGCTCACAACGCGTCGCGATGCGACGCGTTGTGAGCTTGTAGATCGGCAATTTTCAAATAAAATATTGCGGGAAAATTATAATAAGCAGATCTGGCAACCCTGTTCACGACTAATAATCACTTTGATTGGTTAGGTTGTGTCCAGTGTTTTACATCAGTGGTTCTCAAAAATGTTTATGTCATGACCGCCATTAGGCTCCGGACCCCCATCTGAAAAAAAATTGTGCCAGGAACCCCATACAAGAAGATCTGTGTTGTTAAAAATGACAGTGTTTCTAAACTAGTACTATCTACAGTACACACACAATGCATTGCGATGCATTGTGAATAGGCTGTTTCCCTGCTTCTGTTTGTGATTAGCTCAAGTATAAAATAGGGTTAAAGTGGTCCTCATTTTGCTGGGGGTCCCTGCCTGGACCCCAGTTTGAGAAACAGTGATTTAGATAACACGTGATTGGTCAGTGGCTTGGCTTCCCATCTCCGCTGGAGATGGACAGGCTGTGTCCATAAACAAAAGAAAAACACTCAAACATTATTAATAATTTGTCAAAAATAGGACCACAGTGTGGACAGAACCATCAATGGCGGTTTGCTAATTAATGAACTTTGTACTAGACTAGAGGAAAGGTCATGGGGTCACATAGAGCATGAAGGTTCAACAAATCCAGTGAGTAAACTGGACACTCAGATGTACAGGCCATCCATAGAGTCCCGCCACTTAGTTTGACTAAACATTATCGATTGATTTGCTAATGTAGATTAATGTGCAAACGTCTATGGAAAATACTGTTGGTACTTTAGGTACCATTAGCTATATTGCTACTGTACATTATTGCTGTGCAGTGGCATCGTTAGGGGGGGGGGGGCTTCGGTGGCTATAGCCACCAATGTTTTACCCAAAGCCACCAATAAAGAATTAAGAAAATAAAAATAAAAAAAATGTTTTTTTATTTTATTTTATCTTTTTTGAATTATATATCTATCACCCTAACCTAACCCTACCAATAACCCTAAAACCGAAATAAAGTAACAAAAAAAAATCACGCGCGCGCATGTGCCCGTTGCCTGCGGGGCTAAGCCCCCGATCTAGTAGAGACCTAGCGACGCGTCTGTTGCTGTGCTATTATCTGACACTGACAACTTGACATGCAGAGCATACTTCTGTGTGTAGTTCCCCGCGAAAGCGTTTCCTTCTTCTCTCCAAGTGAGAGCTGATATTGTTTTGGAGTACTGGTTCTCTCCAGGAACCACAGGGGTCCTTAAGGGGGTTCCAGGGGGTCCCCAGCAAATGATTGATAGTTGGGGAACAGTCTGTAATTCCGTTTGTACTGTACACTCTCAGAGTTATATTCACAATGAGGATTGCGCACCAAGCGGACTTAACCGTAAACACATTAGGTGGGCATTAACCCATTAAGACCGGGAAAGAGTAATTTTTAGATTTCTTTGGCTATTCTAAAATAGCATGAGCTTGTAGATCTGCTATTTTTTTTTTTAAACATGAAAAGTTGTGCAAATCTTTTAAAATATATATTTTTAAAGTGAACATTTTTAACTCAAATCTTTGCTTCTGCGGGGGGTCCCTGGAACACAATATTTTGAGATGGGGGTCCGCGGCCAAATACACACACATTTTGGGTGGTCCTTGACATGAAAAAGTTTGAGAACCACTGATATAAATTATATAGAGCAACATACATTCAACATACAACATACGTTAAAAAGAAAACGGTTAGGATTCAGAAGACATTTTGTAGAACCCCCAGAAGGAAAGATTTGAGTTACAAATGTTCACTTTAAAAATATATATATTCAAAGATTTGCACAAATTGTCGTTAAAATGACACAGATACAGTACGTTCCCGGTCTTAATGGGTTAATAGAGAAATCAACCTTTGTGCTTTTGTCTTCTGAAAACATAATAACCATATTTGTTTCAGGACACTGACCGCGTGACCCCACATCAGCGTGCCTCGCAAAATTCCCATGGCTTGTTTTAAGCTGGGGGTCCATTTCCCCACTTTCTCCGAGTCTCCCCTGTATCCGTGAACAGGTCTGGTAATGTTGCTTGTGTTTAGCTACTATAAACACAGATAGTATAGCTCTAATTGCCTTGCTTCTCTAGCCAACACGGGGCTTTGCACTGTGTAATCTGTTCCCTCTGTAGACCTCTGCATTGACCCCAGGAGGATTAGGAGGGTGACCCCTGCCTACAGCGGGTCACTGGAACGCTGCCTAATGAGAGAGCGAGGGGGCGGGGGTAACAGAGAGGACGTACAACCACACACACTATACTCACCCGCTAATGCACAGAAACACAACCACACACACACACACACACACACACACACACTTTAATGAATATCAGGCCAGCTGCGCTGTCGGCCTAACTACCAATTATTCTAAGCAAGGTTAACCTCTGTGCTGTGAGCAAATAATCAGGTCCATGGTAATTGGTGAGAATCCCCTGGCTTCTGAATGGACTCTGGGCTCAGGTTCAAGATTAAAGATTTTTTTTCGCAAACTCAATTAGACCACGTGGGTTTTTCTGAAGACAGAGGTGCCAAAGGTCTTGCACTTCGACAAGTTGCACCATCTACAGTTAAGTTTCAAACCGATATGGGTGGGAATCAGTTATAATCCATTGATCTATAATCACAATACTCATTCTGAGCTAGGTTATTTTTTTTTTAAATATATCACAGCTAGGGCTTTCACCAACTAGTCGACTAGTATCACCACTACTCAAACTTGTTGGTACTAGTCGAATAGTTGATTAAAATAGTTGATTTGCATTGTTTTAATGCCATTACTATTATTATTATCCTCCTGCCTTTATTTATCAAAAGTATGCCCAATAATAACCTATTATTGGGCAATAACTCCCTTTTGAGGATTCTTGGAGACACTGCTGTGCTGCTGTGCCAGAAGCGCTTCCCTTAAAATGACATAAAAATGAAGGTAGGAGGAGAATAATAATAGTAATGGCATTAAAACATATATATATATATTTTTTTTTTAATAGGTAAACATCGACTAGTCGACTATCACTGGGTCAAATTAGTCGACCAGTAAAAACCTCTAGTCGTGAAAGCCCTAATCACAGCATGACAGAGACAACACATTCTGTGCACCGTCGGAGCCTGAATTTCTCGACGGCTTGCCTTCTATAGAACCACGCCATTAAAAAAATGTATAAACTGACACGACATTTACAGAGGAAGGTGCTGTATATATTTGTACACTGTCACTCACTGCTATCATGTTTGTTTATTGAGCCTCTTTCCTTTTTTCCCCCGTTCAACCAGCTTTGCTTTGTATTATAGGCCATTTTTGGGATAGTCTACAGTAGGATAGTTTGTTCACTACATTGTGAGGTGCATTGTGGTTCATTTGCAGCGGGCTGTATAGTTCAGAATCAGCTTTATTGTCACATCACCAGGTTTGCAGAAGTAAAACAGTGGGTGAAATTCGTCTTCGTTCCATCGTATTATTATTTCCATAGAAAAAAAGAAAGGGAAGAAGTAGGGGGGGGGGGCAAGGAAAGAGATCAATAAAAAAAAAAAAATGTATCTACATATTTACACATAGTACTTGAGATAAGATACAAAGATGAGTTCAATTAGACTTGAGGTTTGGACCAGCCTGCAAAAGAGCTGACACTAAGTAGTCCACTATAGTGAACGAGTGAGCGATTTGGAACACAGCTTGATACCACTGGCACAAACAAGCGTAACCCGGCCCCACCGACTGTGTCATTGAGATTAATGATGTTGGTCAGTGATCCTTGGTGAGCACCGTTACAGGGCTTGATAAATACAGAACGCACCATTGAACCTGTTCCCATTGTCTTTGTTAGCTGCTGTTGCTTATGTCCCCCACCTGCACCGCATCCGCCAATGCACTGTTCTAAAAGGACAGACAAAGTCACCAGAAGTCCATTTCCATGTCTGAAGCCATTAAGACCGGGAACGCATCTGTGTGTCATCTTTAGATTTCTTTGGGCTATTCAAAAATAGCAGATAGCTCATAGCGCGGTGAGCTTGTATATCTGCTATTTTTGAAAAATATTTTTAGCAAATCTTTGAATATATATATTTTTTTAAAGCAAACATTTTTAACTCAAATCTTTGCTTCTGGGGGGGGGGGGGGTCTACAAATGTCTTCTAAATGCACTTTTTTTTTTTAATGTTGCTATAATCAGTGATTCTCAAATCTTTTCATGTCAAGGACCCCCAAAATTATATGAATTTTGGCCGCGGATCCCCATCTCAAAATATTTAGTTCCAGGGACCCCCAGAAGTTGTGACAGAGTTAAAAAATGTGCGCTACATAAAATAAGTTATTCAAAGATTTGCTGCACATTTTCACGATTTAAAAAAAAATAGCACAAAGAAATCTTAAAATGACACAGACGCGTTCCCGGTCTTAATGGGTTAAACGGGAAAACTGAAAATGTTTTTCCATTTGTTTCAGGACCATAACTCTTACAGTAAGTATCCTTGTTTGTCCTTAGTTTTCCGACCGTTCAGTCACTGAAAAATCGGTTCTAAATTCGAATGACATCTTTGATGGACTAACTGGGGAGAACAAGAAGAAGGCTATCAACTTTGTTGAGAGACAGAGTAAGTACAGTGCCAACGGCGGTTAATTGGTTTAGACTCTTGGGAGACACAGAGATATCAGTCACTCCATCATCATATGTCAAACTCTTCTTACACCCCAAAGAAAAAAAAAGTCTTTGGAGTTAGATAAACAGCGGAGGAAAAAGTACTCAAATGTTTCACTTAAGTAAAAGTATCAATACTGCAATGTAGAAGTACTCTCTTACAAGTAAAAGTCCGGAATTCAAAATGTACTTGAGTAAAAGTACAAAAGTATTGGTATCAAAATGTACTTAAAGTACCAAAAGTAAAAGTACTAAAATGTTTGAAAATATTTTCAAATAGCCTAGGTATAAAATAGGGCTAAAGTGGTTAATGTGTGTTTCATAATATAATAATTGCAAAGTAACTAGTAACTAAAGTTTTCAAATAATCATAGTGGAGTAAAAGTACAATATTTGCCTCTGAGATGTAGTGAAGTAGAAGTAAAAGTACAGAAAATTGGAAATACTCCAGTAAAGTAAATAATACCGCAACATTGTACTTAAGTACAGTAATTGAGTAAATGTACTTAGTTACTTTACACCACTGTAGATAAATAATGAATGCATGGTTTGTGACTACAATGTAGGGAGTTGTGTGCGATTGAGATAATGGATGATTTGGGGCACTAGTGATCTTGCAGCAAAAGGCTAATTGTTGTAATTGGTCTTAAACGTCAACTTTTTTTTTAGCATGAGTCATCTCTTTATTCTCCACTCTCCACTGTTCATCTCAGGACAATTTCACATTAGGCTAAACTGAACAATACCAAGCAATGTCAGGGAAACTGCCTGTGTGTTATTTCCACCCTATGTCTCCTTACAGCAAACTTTAACCCATTGATACCTGGAACGCATCTGTGTCACTTTAGATGTCTTTGGCTATTCAAAAATAGCAGATATACAAGCTCATAGCGCGGCACCGAGTGCCGCGCTATGAGCTTGTAGATCTGCTATTTTTGAAAAATCTTGAAAACTTTTTTTTTTTTTTTTCAAAGACTGTTATGATTTCGATTTTTTTTAAAGAATCGCCTCAGGTCTTAATGGGTTAAGGACAAATACGGAACTGAACCAGGACTCATCACTGCTAAAACCATGAATCCATGGTTAGCAATAGAGGACTTGAGACACATTTCAAACGGGATGATTTAGTCTAAATAAAGAAATCGACCTTGTTTTAACATCTGAAATGTTTGCACATAATATACAGTACACAGTAAATAATACACAGAAGGTGAACTTCAATCTGTTATTTGAATAAAAAGAAAATATAAATGCACTTCTCAAAACATTTTCAAAGCACATCAAGCACATAGAAACGTAACCGCTGAAGGTGGACTTCAAAGTGTTGTTATGGACTCGGTAAACTTTCAGAACTACATTTCAGAGGCCAATATAGACCTTTTCACGCTTGCCAACACAAACCTTCCAAATGTGTCCAAGTTTATCTCCCGTCGCAGTGTTTGTGAGCATCCGCAGCTGACAGGAAATAGACTTGGACCCAAAAGCCGTTCCCTAGCAACACTATTCCACTGACAAGGTCTATAGAGGCCAGCTAATGAGGCTTCTCCTAACGTGCAGTGCTTTATGAGCTCAGGTAGGGCGAGAGAGCGAGAGGACAGAACAAAACTGTGGCGATGAGATGAAAGGATTAATTAGGCTTCTTAGGAAGTGGAGAGGCAAAAAAAGGGGAGAAAAAATTGAAGACATCTGGGGAGCACAAATACAGAAAGGGAGAGAGAGAGAGAGAGAGAGAGAGTAAAACATTGGAATAGAGACACCAACAGATTTCCTGCCACTGTCTCTCCACTCTTTATGCAACAACCACATTCGAGCGGCGGCGAGGGCATCCAGCTCATTATGACAGTATAATGATAGCGCATGTGTGTGAAATCAGCGTGTGTGCGGAATCATAGCACACTGGTGATGGACCTCAGCTTGTCAGCCGCCGGGAAAGGAGATGAGAAAGTACAGGGAGGAGAGAAAAAATAAGAATTGAAAAGAAAAATAACATTGGACGTGTAATATCTGTAATATCCAGCCTTAAGCCTTCAGACATTGTCAGAACGATATTCGTTTGCGAAATCTTAATGCCAACAAATATAATTTACTCCACATGATGCGAGGTGCGGTATCTTTGCGTTTAGCATTTTGCGGTGTCTTTGACAGAAGAAGTACACTGAAATAAATGAAGGAAATATAGTTATACCATTACCATATATCCCTGCCTCTTGTCTAACCACAAAACATGCCGTATGTCTCTTTTCAATTTATATTATGGCAGGTTTGTAATTTCACACAACAAAAAAGCTAGCGTCCTCCCCAATGCTACCGCTCGCACCACATTTGGTTGGTTAATGGTTAATTTTGCCAATTCACGTGTAAAAGTTCACAAGTTTTAACTCTATGCAAATGTGCATGGTCACCAGAAGCTAACCCACTGAAGCCAATCCAATTATTTTGGGCAATGTTTCTAAACTGTTCAAAAGATTGTTTTATTTTTGGCACAAAAACTTCCATCCAAGGTGTTATTATTTTCTGGGGGAAGAGTTTCCATTGAAGGAAAGCATGGAAAGAGAGTTGGAGAGTGAAAACTATAGAACAAAGTGAGAGATGGGGATCAGAGAATTGGTCTGATTACAGGTGGAGAGCAAAGAGGAAATAGGAATTGGTGCGTGCGTGCGTGCGTGCGTGCGTGCGTGCGTGCGTGCGTGCGTGGGTGAGATAGGGAGAGAGGCAGAGAGATAGAGAGACAGAGGGGGGGGGGGGGGGGGTGAGTGAAAGAGAAAAGAGAATATTGAGTATTGAAATCAATACATCAGGTTGATTAAGCGACTGGAAATGTACTTTAGCAGCTTTGAGATACAGGCTCAGATTAAAAAAGAAATAAGAAGTACTGCGACTTTTCTTGGAACCTGAATACCATGCACTACTCCACAATATTTCAGCAAATGGTCAGTAAGCCTTTAATCATTACAACTGTAACCTTACAATACACTCACAATTTATTCCAAACATCCAGCAAGAGAACAAACCAGACATCTAGTAACGGTGTGGCCTCCCGTCTAATCTTTATTAGCTATTGATTGTTACTATGTGTGCTGTGTGGTACTGGCTGTCTGCATGCATGTCACACTGAACACGTTTTTAAATTGGGAGCCACCAAGGGGTGCTAGAGGGGCCAACTGGAAAGAAGAGGAAAACGAAGGCAAAAAAATAAATCATGTTTTTATATACCTTGTATACATTCTTGTTTTCATTCTTTCGTTCCTTTGATTTATGATACATCCCTAACACGTCTTTTAAATGCCAAATAGAATGTACTTTCCCGACGATTATTGTTTTAGGATATTCATGTGCATATTTGCACGTGTTTTTATCCTCTCTTTTCATTTAATTCATGGACCCTATAAATGTTCACATATGTCAGTTTTGTAAACGAGAATGAAAAAACAAACCTTTGAAACCTTGTAACTGTTAAGTCTTTGCCAAAACAATGTGCAACACACTCAATAAGAGCGCTGATGCTGAAGGTACAGTACTTGAAAGCTAAAAAATAATATATCAAAAATGAATGCACAGCCCTCTGGCTGACAGGGAATCAAGTATCCATGACATACTGTACAGTAAGTACAGAAACTATAGTAAGTAAGTACGTAAGAAGTAAGAAAGTAGATAGACTTATACTGTTTACGTATTGGCAAGTGGCAATAAAACAGATGCCACTTAATTTAATACCAGTAAAGATCAAGCTAAGATGTGTGTATTATTTGTGCATGCTGCTTATAGGGATGATAGTGGTTACGCATCAGAGTTGGAAATCCCAACATGAGTTGTTATAATACAACAAAGGAAAACTGTTCCCCAAATTCTTCACATCCCATTTTAAAGGTTATTTAACATATCTCTGTTGTCGGGCAGAAACCAGCTATGTCCAGGAAATGAAAAGAAAAAACAATAATACTGCCTCATCAAAGTCGGTATGGTGACTTTATATCTTGTCAGATACTTGAACGTGTAATTATATCATCACCACTTTACCCAAACACAGCTCAGGTGGAGTTAGGAGGTTGTTGACCATTAATTTTCCTGAGATAGCGTTGTGCTTATTGCTTAACTCTATCTATCAACATTATCCAATTAGTATGTCCATAAACTAACATTGGAACGAAACCTTACAGTCGGAGAGCAACAAATACTGACAGCGTATAAAGCTGTTTAATCATGCATCCTACAGGCACAGGATGAGTTCCCTCTGTAGTGCAGACACCGTCTATAATCGTGTTATTCGGCACACATACTCTCTTTTCCCCATCTCTCTCTCCCCCTTTGTCTCCCTGTCTTCCTGTCTGTCTGACTGTCTCTCCCTTCTCACACACACACACACACACACACACACACACACACACACACACACACACACACACACACACACACACACACACACACACTACTGTTTAGTTATACAACAGAGCAAGCTGTGTACTCAGCAAAAATGTATTCGATTTTGCACTTGCAAAACGTTGGCAAGAGTACGGAATGAGGAAAGGAAGAGGGAGAGTGGATGGATGGATGGATGGATAGATGGATGGAGAGGAAGTAAAGGGAGCTGCGGATAACTCCATATACATCAGCCAATCAATTAAGGTTATGGACTCATGGAATTTCAGCAGACACGCGTCAGTCTCTGTTACAGTAGGTTTCGCTGACTCCATCTCCGTCTGACACCTGCCGTAACAGACACTAATGTGAGAGGATGGAGCACGTTAGACTCGCAGTGGAGCATTTGATCCCCGGGCACGGTGTCCATTTTCGCTTAGTAGGACGCAAGTCTGTGTGGACCCGGACAAACGAATCCTCACACACACACACACACACACACAAATGCTACAAATGCGTGCGTGTGTGCGAGTGTCTGTCTGTGCGTGTAACCTAGATACACGTATGTGCTTGTGAGAAACTAAATCTCCCTGTCACAATTGTTTGATGAGTATTTCTCTGTGGTAGGTCCTGCTGAACCTATACACAGAGAAAATTGCCTTGGAATGACCACACATGCATGCATGCACGGGGCAAACAAACAGCCACCAGTGTGAGGTGAGGCAGAGAGGGTAAAAGAATAACAACGAAAAGAGGAAATAGACCAAAGATAAGGTGCCATTCTACAAATCATTCAGCAAAAGCAGACCTGTGATGTGCTTACAAAGTTCTCCCGAGATGCTACTTTGTAAACCACTGCAGTAGAGTGAGATAAAAAGCGCCGAGTCCTGTTGCCATGTCTTGGTAACATTGGCTATCACACTGGCATTATCACTTTCTGCATACGTACTGTACATACAGTAGCTATGAATATACTCCATTGCTGCTTTACTGGCACTATCACTTACATATTTAATATCTGCTGCACATTCTATTTCTTTATTTGAGCACACACCTTATGAATATTTGATATTATTGTTCTGTTATCTGACTTTTTGCTTTGTTTCTATCTCTATTCTCATGGCTATAATGGTGTAACTGCAAATCGTTGTGATGTGGCAATAAACTTTTAGGATTTTTTTTGGCTGCAAGGTAATCTTTTCTCTTACGCACAGCTTCGGGTGGATAATCGTGGTCGAATCCGAACTGTTTATCTCCCACTTGAATCTTCGTCTCCCAGGCCTTTTTCAACACTATCTATTTCGTGTCGAATTGAAGGAAGTTGGCCACCGGGGATGAGCAGACGGGTGATTCGGCTTCTGAGTGAGTGCTCGATGTCCCCTCAGTATCTGAAGTTGGGTCCCTTCAGGTAAAACTAGCTCTGCTTGGAAAAGCTGTTCCAGATATTTCACTACTGAGGTACCTTCGGTTCCCTCCGGAACCCCGAAAACACGAATATTGTTCCGCCTTGATCTTGCTTCAAGGTCCAGTAGCTTTGCTACTTGGTCAGATCAAGGAAGCTTATTTAAAGAAGGGGCGCCAAAGTCATTTTCTCTATCCAGCAATTCCAGCCAGCAGATTCGTCGCCCTGAGTGGCAAGCTCACACCGGAAATTTGGTGAAATAACATTGGGATCTATGAGAGCCGGCTGGACAGCTTATGAACAAACTCAATTTCTGAACGATTGAGAACTTTGTAAAATACTCGGCGCAGGAAAATAAAAGACGACATCTCACATTTCTGCTGTGTTGCTTTTTGATGTGTACACTGTATCCTTTTATAGAGGTATCTTAACAAAGTACGTTTCTGAAAGTATCGTGAGACCGCCCACCATTTCCTGTCTGGCAAACAAATCTCGTGATTGCTCCAAGCCAGAAACGATACCTGCTGCTGTTTAGATGCCTCAATAAAACGATGTGCTGTGCACATCGAAAAGCAAGTGATTAGAAGACAACCTGTAATATGTCTTCTTTTATATTCCTGAACCGATTATATGACAAAAGTCGCAATCGTTCAGAAATAGTGTTCATGAGCTGGTCCAGCCGGCGCCATTCACTGCCATGTATTTCATCGAACTTCCGGTGCGAGGTTTGCCACCCATGAGTGTCATGGCGCATGCCCGGCGTCCAGCGCGCCCGCCCCTTCCTTAAAAAAAGCTTCCTTGGTAAGATCTGTGCATCCTCATTTTTATTTTCATTTACGTAACCACTTTATTCTTAATCCTTAACTTACTTCCATTTTAGGAACCTTATTTCCATTCCAATGACTTGAATCATTTCCGTGCAATCCAATTACAAGTGTTAATGTTACTGTACACAGTAAAAACCTCTAGTGTGTTCATATATCCATTTGTAACTCAGCGTATACTCATGTAACCAATAATGGACCCTTACAGTTCAATTTGGTTACTTTTGTACACTCAAGAGTTAAATTAACACTGGGGATTTTACAGTGCCGGTGTAAATGGGGCCATAAAAGAGATACGGGCAGCCTAAATGGCCATTATAGAAGTACTATAATAGTACCTCCACAGCCATAAAACAGCCATAAAGCTGCACTTTGCAGTTTTGCAGTGGTAGCGGTCGACAGTAAAAAGCTGTGGTTGTACCGGACAGCGCCCAGGTGTTAAGAGTGCGTGTGTGCGTGTGTGTGTGTGTGTGTGCGTGCGCGTGCGTGCGTCACACTGTTGTAAAAATGGCCTCCGTCCTCATTCAACTTGCTGATTTAATATCAAATGAAGATTAAAATAAGAATGGAGGAAAAAGTCACCTTACAGCCATTCATAATGGAGTATTCAGCAAAGCCATTGTATAATGTTGCATTGCGAGAGATAAGCACAGAGAGGTATAAGTACACTACAATGCTGAATAATTACGGCATACATTACAGCCTGGCATACACTGCAGAAGCACCACCTTGCATTTAGCCTATACTGCAGAATTGGCCATTCATAACGCAGTGTTTTGCTCCCAAAACAATACCCCCCACCCCCTAAAAACGATTTGTGTTCGCACAATAGGTCATTATAGTACATTCAAAGATTTGAACCTGTGCATTTTCAAATCAATTCAAGATATTGAATAATAAACACTGCATAAGTTACTGTTACAGTTAGTTATTTGAGTGACAGTACTAGTGTATGGTCAGTCTGCTTCACAAACTAGAAAAAGTGCTCCTCGGAGAACAGGTCTCCGCCAGGTCAGGTAGGTTATTGTGACCTCCTGGTGGCGCTACAACAGGCCAATGTGAAAAGGGTGGCATTTCTTCCTCGGCCTAGTGGGAATGTGCGTGTGAAATTTCACAGAGATCGCAAGCTGCGTGCATAATTTGAGGCATTTTGTTCAAAACGGACCAATCCTGCAAACTTTGGAAGCCAACCTTAGCCAATCAGGATGGAATATGGGAAATCGGACAGATCCGTGTTGATCACATGACTATAGAGATACTGTGTACCGATTTGCATGACGTTTGGATAAAATCTGTAGGAGTAATATCAAAGAATGGGTTTTGCACAAATTGGCCTCCTGGTGGCGCTATGACAGGCCCATGTGAACAATTTTGGACAGAGGTTCTGAGTTGGCATCCAGGGAGTGTGTGTGCACAGTTTCGCAGCGACCGGGCCAACGGTGCCGGAGACTAGCTGGTTGCAGACAGACAGGACACATGGACGGACGGACGGACGGACGGACAGGGTGCAAAACATACTCTCTCGCCATGCCTGTCGGCCTGGCGGAGACAACTACAGTACTTAAAACCAAGTGCTTATGAAACGTCTCATTAGGGGTGGGGACTCATCATTCATCCATCTCATTCTAGCTCCCTTCACTTCATTTTCATATAAGTTAGTCAACCTATCTGTCCTTCTTTCTAACGTTCTGTCTCTCCCTCTGTTTGTTTCTCTCTCTCTCTTCACTTGGACTTGAAATCAAGCTCGATTTGGCAGATCATTCAAAATGTTTCGCTGAACCACACAAAAACAATGAAGTGATGATGGGTCTGTCCACCACCCGCTGGCGTGTTCTCAACCACACAGGCTGCAGATCTAACTACTGGGAATCTCATCTTATCTCGCCGTCTTACCCCTAAACCTGGACAGAAAATGAAGTCAGATCGCTGCTAGCCATAGGGGAAGAAAAATAAGCAATAAAGAAATACTGGGTCAAACTCACACCAACAAAAGTGCATGTGCTGCATTGAGGATCAGAAATTTGCCAACGTCTTCTGGTTAGTTTATATGGAGTCTCTCTCTCTCTCTGACTTCCTCTAACTTTCCCCAACACAAACCTCACTCACTCGCTCAGTGCTCCCCCCACACGCGCACACACACACACACACACACACTTTCATTCCTACACACTCTCCTACCACCACATACACTCACACGTAAGGTAACTGTATACGCATGAACAGCGAGCGGCGTGACAGATCCACAGGAATGATTTGCCCAGACGAGTTACACAAGAGGATGTAATCCCTGCAGAGAGTAAACACACTCTACAGGATACAGGAGGAGAGGAGAGAAGCTACGGTATATATCCTCTAGTGCAGTGGTTCTCAAACTTTTTCATGTCAAGGACCCCCAATATGATATGTATTTAGCCGCGGACCCCCATTTCAAATATGTTGTTCCAGGGACCCCCAAGAAGCAAAGATTTGAGTTACAAATGTTCGCTTAAATATATATATATATATATATATATATATATATTCAAAGGTTAGCACAAATTTTGACGACTTTTCAAAAATAGCAGATCTACAAGCTCATAGTGCAGCACTCGGTGCCGGGCTATGAGCTTGTATATCTGCTATTTTTGAATAGCCAAAGTATAAAAGGTTCAAATTATTGTGATGCTATATTAACACATTTCGCTGGAGACCCCCTGGAACCCCCCCCAAGGACCCCTGGGGGTCCCCGGACCCCACTTTGAGAATCAATGCTTTAGTTCCCCTTGCAAACAAGTTCAAAATCTAACAGGTTATCATGAAACTTGCTGAGTCCTCATTTGAATGACCCTATGACCTTTTTTGGAGGGCCACCCAACTGAGTAAGCAGGATATCTCATAATCTATTCCAGGAAGATCCCTACTGATTCTGGTGACCCGATCGCCTTTTCCTCTAGCGGCCGAAATTGCTGCTCGCAGGACTATTAGACTCTTTGTCTTGTTTCTTTTCTCACTCGCTCTGTGTTGTTTGCCGTTTCTCTCCTTCTATAGAGCACCGAAGTCTGACGTAACTGCCAGTAGAGGGCCAGTAGAGGGCGCTGTTCCAGGGTCCGTGGCTTTATTTTTTGTAAACACATAAACACACCACCCTGGCGTTTTTGTCAGGGGGGTGGCTCTGCATCGTTTATGATATTCATTCATATTTGATACAGCCTGTTTCTGGCGAAAATGGAATTAATTCTGCCTTAAAAGTCTTAAGAACTACTACTTCTGGGTCTGAAATCACTGTCCCCACAGCAGCCGCGTTCATGGGAAATGTAGTCTTTGGGTTGTTTGACTCATTTCTAGTGTTTATATTGTGTTACTCTTTGGGTAAATGTGTACATTTACACCTTCAGTCGATGCTTCATATCCATATGAGTAAAAACGCCAGGGTGGTGTGTTTATTTTTGGAACATCTTATACAGTATGAAGCGATCTAAGATTCCCCAATGAGGATATCAATACAAAAAGTAAAGCCATGAACCTGCGGAATGCGGCCTCTACTGGCAGTGACGTCAGGACGTCAGGACTTCGGTGCTCTATTGGTCTCTTTCACCGTTTCCCTCGTTCTATTCTCCATCTCTCTCTCACTTTCTATGCCATGCTCCCTCTGTGCATCCGTCTGCACCTCTGTCTCTCATTCACTCTCTTTTCTCATCCTTTTCCCTCTCATCTGCTTCCACCATACATCCCACTGGCACGTCTCCCTCTCTCTCTCTCTCTGGGGTGAGATTAAAGCTTCAGGACATGGGATATTTAACCCTTCCACTGGCCCTGCTGATCCGTGCTTTTTGAAGTGCAATGCAGATGCGCACACACACACACGCACACACAGTCTCATGGAATAACATGTATGTGACATACAAATGCGCACGTACACACACACACAAGCTGGCTTGAGGGTTCAGATGGGCAATCTCAAGTGTTAAATTAACACAGAGGATTTTGCTGTGCTTGCAAGGAGAGAGAGAGAGAGAGAGATAGAGAGAGAGAGACCGGCCTTTAAAAGGTATAAAGTGCTGACTCAGTCCATCGACTGATATCTTTCATCTGTTCGATGGGGCGTACGCATGCATAATCACAACAGAGGCCTTTGATCTTTAATCTGACACGCGTCCATTTTTGTCGATGCCTTTAATTTACATTCATTAAATCTTTTAACCCGGAAAAATAGAGGCTTCCCTTCTCAGTGTTGCAATGGTGCTCAATGCGACATGACTTTCGATCCTGTATTTTATCATCTGTCTTAATGTGCACCAATCGTAAAGGTGCTGTCATTGATATGACAGCACGATCTACAAGCTCACAACGAATCGCATCGCGACGCGTTGTGAGCTTGTAGATCTGCTATTTTCCAAAATGTTAGTACTTTTACTTTTGGTACTTTAAGTACATTTTGATACCAATACTTTTGTACTTTTACTCAAGTAAAGTTTGAATTCCAGACTTTTACTTATAACAGAGTACTTCTACATTGCAGTATTGATACTTTTACCTAAGTAAGACATTTGAGTACTTTTTCCACCACTGGAGGTGGGACCCATCCAATCTAAACTTCTTTTGTTTTTCTCCACACACTGCCGAGGGTTAACGTGCACGAACTCTTGAGCTGGAACATTGCTGGGATTTCATCCAAGTTTCATCATAAAAATGGGACTCGTTATGTATCTGAAGCAAGGAACAGAGAGGACACATAATCATCACATGTATTGCTCTTTCATCAGTGTTGCAAAAGTAAGCAATAAATGTTCCCTGTTTTAAAGTGAGAGCGAGGGATCAGATGGAAAGACAAAGGTGTCAGGCATTTTTTTCAATGGAACAATTCAGGTCTCAAACCTTTTTGAGCCCAACTGTCTGGATCTCGGGTCATCAAATGGTGGTCCCAGGCTTAACTCATACACTGCCTAGGACGTAAAAAACTTATTTTTTTCCAATTACCAAACCTGCCTAGGACGTAAAAAACGTAATTTTGCCGTCGTTCATCTCTCGAAGTGACACATTTCATTGTAGCACGCCCGGATACGGAAATACGTCACATCAAAGATTTTCGCTCCCGCCCACTTCCTGTTTGGGTTCCGCTTTCAAACGCCTTTTTTCTCTGCTTTGCATTTCTCCGCCGAGGAACACTGTTTCGCGTCGCTGTTTTGAAACTGCTACTGCTGCAAAATGGAATGTCGCCGATTGAAAATTTCTTCCCTGGGCCACTCACACAACTACCCTGTGTGTCTACAAAGAGTTGAACACGTGATCATAGGATTTAGCGAGGTCTGTGGCGAGGTGGAAAAAGAAAGTGAGTTTTCCGTTCAGATGGCCATGCATGCTGTTTAACGTCTGAGCGGGTGAGTCGGCGTGCACGACTCACCTGTGTGTTTAGAAACAACTGGACTTGCAATCATAATGAAAAAAAAATGTGTGAATTTTTAAACAATTTTATAAAAAACACTAAATCGCTGGCAGTGGGCAAACACAGCCAGAAATAAGTCTGGCAGGGAATGAGTTAATGCATGTCAAATTGGGGTCCTTGAAATTAATGGTTGAGACTCAACTACTTCAGTATACAAGTGAACTGAGTGAAATGTATATAGGGCTTAAGTGGTTAATGTATGTTTTGTAATAATACATGTAATCACAATCTACAAAGTAACTAACTAAACTTTTCAAATAATTGTAGTGGAGTAAAAGTACATATAGTAATATTTGTATCCAAGATGTAGTGGAGTAGAGGTAAAAGTACGGAAAATTGGAAATACTCAAGTAAAGTCAAAATACCCCAAACTTTTACTTAAGTACAGTACTTGAGTAAATGTACTTAGTTAATTTACACCACTGTCTACTAGTTTATACTTTACTCTTTAAAGTCATGTTGAACTTTCGAAGAGCCCTAGGTTGTACACAATGAACCTATCTAGTCATGACATACAGTAAGTACTGCAAACCAAATAGTGTCGATCAGCTTTATCTCAAAACCCCACTTCTAGAACAAAAATACAAAGCAGATCTAAACAATGAGTCCTGCTCTTGATTTTGCAGAAGTGCAATACTGATGTATAGTCATATTACCCTTGATGGCAGTTCTCTAGCACAACAAAAATCAATAGGTCCCATCACCGGTGTATGTGCCACCATTGGCAGGTAAAATAGGTGGGGAAAAAACAACATACCAGGACTTCCATCAGAGTTGCAAAAATAAGCAAGTTGTATTGTTTTAAAGCGAGAGCAAGGGATCAGATTTCTGTGAATTCTACAGTGGATTAGATGGCAGCTGGGATTAGACACATGCATGCACGCGCACACACACACACACACACACACACACACACACACACACACACACACACACACACACACACACACACACACACACACACACACACACACACACACACACACACACACACACACACACACACACACACACACACACACACACACACACACACACAGTTTATAATCAAAGTTTTGCTATTTTTAAACATTCTTTTAAAAATACAGGTTTGTTCTCTCAACAGTCAAAAGTGTCCTTGAGCAAGGCACTAAACGCCTGCCTGTTTATGCATTGCAATCAAACTACCCAAATGCTAGCTAGTTAATATGGCGCATATAAAATAAATACTAAATAAGACAATACATAGATGGTCATAACTTGATCTCTCTCTCTGATATGTATAGACTGTAAGGCTGTAGCTGGCCTCTCTGCTTCTCTGTTGTGTTCCGTCCAGCTAATCTCTCTCTCTGAGCTACTCTGAGCTCCATAAACAAAAGAAAAGACCATTACTGTAATGACCATAACGGGACATTCAGTTTATATGCCGGAGGGGTACGATCTCCTCTGCTGAACCCAGTAACCTCAACCCAAACCTTCTGCGTCTGAAGTGCTGCAGGCAGCTAGTATTGACAGAACTGTTGAGAGGTGATGATGGGGCTATTGACATGAAGGCATGGGTATGGGGGTTGGGGGTGGGGGGTGACATGACATGTAGTCATAGAGATAAATTCCCTGTGGGGGTGGGCTTTAAAATTAGGTGTCAAACAGTTAACTCATTAACTTCCATGGACAAATTCATTTGTCAAATTCTGCTATGGCTTAGCCTGCCAAGGACCAGTTTGGACGAGTTTAGAGTTTTGTTTTTTTCCACACAAAACCAGAGATAACGCGATCCGAAGATGTACTGCTCCATTCACTCCCTGCCCTGGTTAACGTATTACTTAAAAATGCTTTATCTCGGCTCCTGTGTACTTTTTTTTTTACTGTGTATTTTTGGCAAAACATGCTATTTTCAACTTGCCACAACTATGGAACGGATTACCGCTATCGGATATTTTGTTTCCCCACATTCTACGAGACCCCTGTGTGTGTAATGAGGGGATCATTTGAGTACTTTTTCCACCACTGGTACTAGCGCAGCTCAGCCAGAATGGCTCGGTATAGAGGTTGTCTCATGTCTTGTGAGATGGTGGCACTGCATGTATAGAGATGTGCGAGAGGAACAATCAGCGAGTTGAAGCCACCAGACTTACAGAACAGTACAGCATGTCACCCTGGTGACACCATAAGTACAACATAGAGAAACCTTCCAAATGGAGCTGTCTCTTTTCCCTTCACCCACCCTCTCTAACTCATTGATTGATATCTTGGGATATATATCTTGGGATATTTTTTATATTGAGTGTAGATTGGTTCTACACTTCAAAAACCTCTGGGTAAATTTGACTCTGAGAGTGTGCAAATGAAACAAAATGAACCAAATGAAAATACAGTTACACCTAGGGCAGTGGTTCTCAAACATGTTCATGTCAAGGACCCCCAAAAGCAAAGATTTGAGTTAAAAATGTTCGCTTTAAAAAATACTCAAAGATTTGCACACATTTTCAAGATTTTACAAAAGTAGCAGATCTACAAGCTTATAGCGCGGCACTCGGTGCCGCGCTATGAGCTTGTAGGTCTGCTATTTTTGAATAGCCAAAGTATTAAAGGTAGAAGTGGTTACAATTATTGTGATGCTATATTAACACATTTAGCTGGGGACCCCCTGGAACCCCAAGGACCCCTGGGGGTCCCCGGACCCCACTTTGAGAACCAACGACCTAGGGGACCTAGGTGGTCCCCTGACCTGACGTTAGCCGACATTACAAATGTATCCATCAGTCAGCGTCACGTCCCACAAGAATTCAAGCTGGCGAGAGTTATAGTATTATGAAAAGAAGAAACAAATTAGAGCCTGGCAACTACCGCCCCGTTTCCAGCCTTTGTTCCATCTCAAAGGTTATGGAGAGATTAATTCACGAACAGATCAGTAGCTACCTTGAGGAACGGAAACTGCTGTTTGAATTCCAATCCGGCTTCAGAACATCCCACTCCACTGACACACGCCTCCTGTATTTGACTGACTACATCAAACGTGAGGTATACTCGGGCAAATACTGTTCAATTCGACTGAAAAGCTGAAGGCGGTTGGTTTTGGTTTTGAACACATCTGTACACTGGATGAAATCCTACCTTGAGGAAGGAGAACAAGTGGTTGATGTCAATGGATCCATGTCCTCGTCCCTCCCAGTGAACTGTGGGGTTCCGCGAGGAAGCATACTAGGGCCGTTACTGTTCCTTCTATACATTAATGACATGAAAGCAGCCTGTAACTGCAATTTATCTCTCTCGGGCGAGGACAAAATGCAAGTTGAGGAAGACCTCAGTTCTAGACTCAGTAAAATCCGTACTTGGCTTTCCGATAACAAACTGTCATTACACCTTGGTAAAACAGAATCCATTCTTTTTGGGTCCAAACATTCCCTTAGTAATGATCTTTTGTCAACTTAAGTGCTCTCAAGACTCTTGCTGGAGCCCTCATTCAATGCCACTTTGACTACTGCTTGCACCTCTTGGTTCTCCAACATCTCAATGTCACTAAAAAGCTAAGCTTCAGCTTTTGATTGGACTACTACTCTGCCTAAAGCCCATGACCCACTTAATTCCAACACACTTTGCTAGTCTGGGATTGCTCAGGGTAGAAGACAAGGTTAAGCAATTAAGAATGGGATTGGTAGCATTAAGACCTGGAACTGTGTCATTTTTAGATGTGAGCTAAAAAGCATTATTTTACACTTTAGGCTATTCAAAAATAGCAGATATACAAGCTCATAGCGCGGCACCGAGTGCCGCGATACGAGCTTGTAGATCTGCTATTTTTGAAAATTCGTGACAATGTGTGCAAATCTTTGAATATATATATTTTTAAAGCAAACATTTTAACTCAAATCTTTGCTTCTGGGGGTCCCTGGAACAAAATATTTTGATGGGGGTCCACGGCCAAATACATATCATTTTGGGGTCCTTGACATGAAAAAGATTGAGCACCACTGATATAGAAACATACATTTTTCAGAAAACAGTTGAGATTGAGGCTTCAGGTCTCAATGGGTTAAGATAGTCAAAGGGGCAGTGCCCCCAATGCCCTCACACATGACTACTACTTCTCCGAAGTGAGTGACACGCACAGCCACATTACTAGAGGGAGCGACAATGATCTGGTACCACCCATCTATAGAACAAACATGGGGAAATTCTCATTCTACTTCTCTGCCACCAAAATGTGGAATGCCCTGACACCATTAAAATATGTAAATCACTGGATTCTTTCAAAACTAGCCTGAAAAAAACATCTATCAGGAGACCACAATAACAGATGGATGCAATTTCCCATAGAAAGGAGTGTCATTCACTGCCGTATGTATCAGAAATACGTAAAATAAATAAATACATGTTTTGAACTTATAAGGCATAGTGTGGGAAGAAAATATTTAAGTTAAATATTGACTTTTAAAGGTGACGTGCAACGGAATTAGCCGGAAATCTACGAGCTTGTAGGTGACACCGACGTCAGCAACAAAGATCATTTGTGTTAAATAGTTAATTTTTTTAAATATAATGTAGAAACACCTGTGTTATGCTTTCTTATATATACTGTATATATACACACACACACATACATTCATACATATACAGTACAGTACATACATATACACATTTTTTTATGCCCTAACAAGTCATTGACATTTTCAGATTCTTCTTTAGGAAGATGAGTTAACGTCTCTCTCTTTCATGTTCATGTCCCATCAGTGCAATTGTAATTAACACCGTACGGACTCACGCTCCAGTAAGGCCTGCCACTAACTCGACCTCTGGGGACCCGCTCCCCAGAGTTTTGCGTGTCTCCCACTTCGCAGTTCCATGGACTGTTATTACGGACCCCCAGCTGCAGATCAAGAGTGTGACTTGTGCGGACCGGGCCTTTTCATGGAGCACGACTGTGGATTTCTACTATCTTATACTGTACTATACCACTATACTGTATATTATCTTAACATTCTTATACTATACCACCATATATATTATCTAAAATTATTGTTATCCTACACAATTATATTTAGTATTATTTCTACTACTTGTATTTGCTTGTGTCTCCTCCTCTCTGTCTCTCCTTCTCTCTCTCTCTTTCTCCCCCCCGCCCCCCCCCCCCCCCGACACGGTCGAGGCAGATGGCCGCCCACCCTAGAGCCTGGGTCTGCCTAATCTGAGTTCCCAGAAGTTTTCGCCTAGCCTGGTAAAGCCTCTCCCTCCGGAAATCTCATTTCCATTTGATTTCATGGAAGGAGTCTGGCATGAGGGCTTATTTGGCTTTTTTTTCGTCGTCCACCAAGTGGACGAGCCTATCAGCGTCCTTAGCCTGGTAAAGCCCCTCCTCACTCATCGTTCTGTGATTGACAGCGAAAGTTGGCCAATCAGGTGGCGAGTTCGAGTGAACCCGAATGGATCCGAGTGCAGCCGACCAAAATGGAACGGCATCCATTGTTATCTGTGCAGTGTTTTTGGTTTCAGTTTTAAAACTTCAAAATGCTCTCAAACTTCTTTTTTGAGGCACGGAATTTACTTTTAAGATATCGTTCGGATAGAACGTATTTGTTTAACTTCATATATGTGGTCAATTAATCATGACAGAGCCTATTTTTTTTATTTTATTCAGAGAACCGGCAGGGGCGAGCAGTGACACGCATGTATCCGAATAAGGCAACCTATTTTCGGCATAAAAGGTAAAAAGGTTGAGAATCACTGCTCTAACTCACCAACACCATCACACTATCTCCAACACACTCTCAAACCACTCTTATTCTTTGCCTCTTCTTCAAACCATTATTCTCGTACCACAAAGCACAGGGAAGGAAGGCCGGCGTTACCTTCCCTTCGTGTATAATATTGGAAAGTTGTTTTCAAGAGCTGTCATCCACTGCACAACTGGAAAAGAAATACACAGCACAATGGAATTGGCAGCTTTAAGAGAAACCGCCTGAGATGCTGAAGGGTTTCCATGGCGTCTCCATTGATCACGGCATCCCATCGAGATAAAAGTGTTCAGAGAGACAGAAGACGGTCCCCAGCACTTTCTGTTGTTCAGACGTGTCTAATAATCATGTCTACCAATAATCACATTCCACCTCAAAACACTGCTGTTGTGGTAGACGAAGCGAGGGGGGAGGGAGGGGGAGCGCTCGTTAGCTATGAAAACAATCAGTTGGTAGTTGGAGGTTTTTTTTCCCCCCGACTTGTCAGACCCTTCCTCGTTAGTAGCTGAGAGACAGCAGATTCGCATCGCCAATTAGATGACATCAGTGATGTCAACATTTGCGGTGGCAAATGGAAATTAATCACAACGTCTAGGAAAGATGAACAAATGGGCCCCTGCAATTTTTATCAGCGTGGCATGCCATCGCGGTTCATTCAGCGCGGTCACCAGTCGAGAGTGAATTGTCAACATCAAACTGATACAAATGACAATGTTGCTCAGAGGTGCTCCGCAAGGTCTGATTATGAACATAATCACTCTTTTTAAAATTTGTATTCATTTATGAATTCATGTCGGTAGAATATCGGGCCCACCAGGAGAGGTAAAACACCTCATCATCATTTTATGGCCTTAACCTTCGGATTGTTAACAGCCATGATGCACCTGGAATTGGAACGCTCATAAACTTGTTTACGTGCAACAGGTTCATTACTGTGCAATACACAGCTTGACTGAGTTTTGTTTTAGTAACGTATAGACCAGATCAAAATGATCGGTATTTCAGGGTAGAATGTCTATGGATATTTATACACTATAGAATAAAGTGTCCAGATCATTTGTCAACCTAATATCCTGTCCCGTTTCTTCCAGGTTAATGAATAATACTGCGACGCTGCAGGCGTTATCTACCCAGAGATACATTTGTGGTTGTGTTGATGTCATGATGATTTGGTCTACACTGCAGTATTAGTGATATGACATTTACCTTACACTTCAAACGGGGTTGGTGTTGCCGTGCGGCCCCACTGGCCAATTAGGCGTCTACCTACTGTATTTATGTCTATGCCATAAAGCAAAGACCTTAAGCTGTCCGGAGCGATGCCCACCCAAACAAATACTCTCTATTGGAATACTAAATGCTGAAGTCTGAAGAAAATAAACAAGACATTATTCAAATAATGACGTGGCTTCCCTAACATATAGAATGGATCTTCAGACAAACAATTGTGATTGAAAATGTAGGCTTATGCTTTCTTCATGTCCTCCTCACCTCAAAGTAAACTCTGGATTAAATCTTCAAATCGACCGGGTCACAGGTAGTCCATGAGCCAGACAAGATTTCATTATCGAAAGAGTGGGCAAAACCAAACCTATATTAAATTGTTCATAGGGTCAATACGAGTAAATAAATATATGATAACCTTTCCACAGGAGTAGCTTTTTCATGGTTATCACACATTTTGTTATTTTCCCCATACGTACACGTACATGGTGTCACGTACATGTACATGACAGGTGAAAAAATGACAAAATTTAAAAAAGAGTTATCATAATGAAACTTCCTGAGTTGATTACTTACATGAAGACAATGATTTATCGTATTACAAGTTTTCTGAAATTGTATATTTAAATATGCAAATTAGGCATTTAGTCCATGAGCCTGAGCCCCAAAATTGAGCCAGATATTGAATATTCCCTTGTTAAAAACCTTTGACTCCAACATCTTAACAAAATGAAATAAGAATGTTGACTCTGGCTTTGTCCAATGTTCCAATGCTGATTCAGGAAAGGTATGCAAATTTGGGCATATTTTCCTAATGCCTAATTTGCATATTTAAATATACGATTTCAGAAAACTTGTAATACGATAAATCATTGTCTTCATGTAAGTAATCAACTCAAGAAGTTTCATTATGATAACTCTTTTTTAAATTTTATCATTTTTTCACCTGTCATGTACGTATGGGGAAAATAACAAAATGTGTGATAACCATGAAAAAGCTTATAAAGGTTATCATATATTTATTTACTCGTATTGACCCTATGAACAATTTAATATAGGTTTGGTTTTGCCCACTCTTTCGATAATCATTGCTCAATTTTGGGGCTCTGGCTCATGGACTAAGGCAACGGGCAGTACGAGGTAACATGGGCGATTCACATCCGGGTCTTTATATTGGATGTGATTTCGCCATCACAACGCTTTCCCATCAAACAAAGTAATCCAAACTCTTTTTTCAAACCGACACTCTCATAGACCTGGTCGCTTGTTTCACTCACAGAATCTGGCAACATCAAAAAGCCAGCTCGGACCAAACCTTTACCCCTCTCTCTCCCCCCTCGTCACTACCCGACGGCCCAAGAACTGAACATGTTCGGTTTCTCTGAGAAAAAAAAATCAAATAAAAAAAATAATACAAAAATCAGTGCGGTGGAGAGCTACCTTTAGTGTGAGGCAGCTTGATGTACAAGTACACCCCCTGGACATGACGCTAGTATGTTGTAGGGACAGAGGGTGTATTGGTATAATTGGGCTATAATGTTTGATATAATGCTTTTTATAGTATATATTATGGCCTTTTACACGTATAACTACTGGTATATTGGTCTCATTGGAACACAATGTTTGAAATATAACCCCCAAGAATGAAACCTAGCCATTCTGATGCAGAAAACCCTTCCAGTGACCAGGTAGGAGCTGCAATCACTTTCTGGCAGGAGAAAAACTACTTTTTATGGCATATACTGTATGGCCATTTACAGGTATAACCACTGATATATTGGTCTGATTGGGCTATAATGTTTCAAATATAACCCCAAAGACTGAAACTAAGCCATTCTGATGCAGAAAATACCTTCCAGTGACCAGGTAGAAGCTGCAATCACTTTCTCGAAGGAGAAATACAGCTCACTATGGCATATATGGCCTTGTACAGGTGTAACCACAGGTATATTCGTCCGATTGGGCTATAATGTTTGAAATATAACCTCCAAGAATGAAACCAGGCCATTTTGATGCAAAACAAATACATTCCAGTCTTCAGGTACATATAGGAGCTGCCATCACTTTTTGACAAGAGGAATAATACATATCATGGCTCATTTATGGCCTTTCCAATACTGGTGTATTGGTTTGATTTGGCAATAATGCTTGAAATACAACAACCAGTGGTGGAAAAAGCACTCAAATGCTTTACTTAAGCAAAAGTACCAATACTGCAACATATAAATACTCTGTTACAAGTTAAAAGTCCAGAATTCAACTTACTTGAGTAAAAGTACAAAATGTTAGAAAATAGCCGCTCTACAAGCTCAACGCTTCGCGATGCGACGCGTTGTGAGCTTGTAGATCGGCTATTTTCAAATAGCCTCGGTATAAAATAGGGCTAAAGTGGTTAATGTATGTCTTATAATATAATGATTGATAATTGTAAAGTAACTATAGTAACTAAAGTTTTCAAATAACTGTATAGTGGAGTAAAAGTACAATATTGGCCTCTGAGATGTAGTAGAGTAGAAGTAAAAAGTACTGAAAATTGGAAATACTCCAAGTCAAAATACCTCAAAATTGTACTTAAGTACAGTGCTTGAGTACATGTGTACTTAGTTACTTTACACCACTGGGGGGGGGGGGGGGGGGGGGTAAAGCTGGAAAGGGTGAGACACGG
The DNA here is from genome assembly GCF_963454915.1 of Gymnoscopelus microlampas. Taxonomy (NCBI): domain Eukaryota; kingdom Metazoa; phylum Chordata; class Actinopteri; order Myctophiformes; family Myctophidae; genus Gymnoscopelus; species Gymnoscopelus microlampas. The sequence continues at coordinate 15,921,575 of NC_139949.1, read as the reverse complement.
AGTGGAGAGACGGAGTGGAGAGACATGGAACAAAAGAAAGTGTTCCGTGGTGTTTTGCTGGAAGATGAAGAGGCGCCCTGAGGTACGTGTGTTGGAGAGGACAAGGCGGACTAGAGAGAGAGAGAGAGAGAGAGAGAGAGAGAGAGAGAGAAGAGAGCCAGTGCAGGCAAAAAAGGATGGAAATGAAAGTAGCGGATGACACAGTAAAGGAACAATGGTTTTTGGTGTAGGAATTCCAATGAGGCATGGTGATTTAACCCCTTCAAACAGGGAACATATATCTGTGTAACCACTTCATCCATATTTTATACTTTGGCTACACAAAAAATAGCAGATATACAAGCTCATAGCGTGGCACCGAGTGCCGCGCTATGAGCTTGTATATCTGCTATTTTTTAGAAAAATCTTGAAAATGTGTGCAAATCTCTGAATGTATATTTTTTTTAAAGCGAACATTTTTAACTCAAATCTTTGCGTCATGGGGGGTCCCTGGAACTAAATATTTTGAGATGGGGGTCCGCGGCCAAATAAATATAATGTTGGGAGGTCCTAAACATGAAAAAGTCTGAGAAATGTTAATGATTTTTTTTTAAATAGCAGATCTACAAGCTCGTAGCGTGGCACTTGGTGCCGCGCAATGAGCTTGTATATCTGCTATTTCTTTTAATAGCCAAAGACATCTAAAAATTACACAGATTCTTTCCCCCGGTGTAAATGGGTTAAAGTGGGGACAGGGAGAAAGGGGACAGTAGAGGGAAAGAGGGGAAAACAGAGAAGAAACAGAGAGAGAGAGAGAGAGAGAGAGAGAGAGAGAGAGAGAGAGAGAGAGAGAGAGAGAGAGAGAGAGAGAGAGAGAGAGAGAGAGAGAGAGTAAATGAGAGCAAGGAGGCAGAGATATGCGCTCACTCAGGGGATTAAGAGACAAACCCCCCCGAGGAGAAGGACACGACCGATCAGAGGGAAGGGACTGACAGGTGGGGTCAAAGGTCATCTAACCACACTTTCATCTCCACACGGATATTCGCCATCCTCTGATAAAAGGCTCCGAGCGGAGTTCATCCCCTGGGGGGGTGGTGACCGGGTTAAAACAGGCCTGCGACTCTGGAGAGTGTAACAAACGGAACCGAATGGACCCCCTTCCAAATTCGTACACTCTCAGAGTTACATTAACGATGAACATCGTCAGCATCATGGGAGACTTTCTTCAGAGAAGACAGGGAAGACATGGGCCTGGAGGACGAGTGGGCTGTGGGGATGTTGTAAGGAGGAGTACACAGTGTTCCCCACTACTGCCACAGCAGCATGATGGCCTCTCCCTTGTCAATGTCCAGTGCAACGTATAAATAGTAAAATACCATTGGGAGAAAAAAGAATTGTGCACACTGCCAGTATAGGCCAAATAGGTACTGTATACCTCCATGCTTTTTCCCATCCACATATTTCATATTTTTACTTAAAAGACGGGGTGCCGTGAGTTTCAGTGATCCCCCCCCCCCCCTAAAACATAATCATCAGGTATTATGGTTATACTAGGAGGAAGATTTTTTCAAAAAAAGTGTACAGAAAGTGTTAAAATTATGTTTTTATGTGGACACGCCTCCAAGTATACCTGGTTCAGCCTCCAGGAAGAAACTCAAAATAGTCAGAGAAGACATAAAACACTATAAAAACTTAATTAAATTAATTAAAGGCTTAATGAAGTTCTATCAACCTCATAGACACATGAAAAATCACACCCAGTGTGAAGTGAGCGGTGCTATTTATGAATATTTATTAATTTCATCATGCATCTCGGTAGCCAATCACAGCACGTCCTGCGAAGTGACGTGCTTACATTTTTTACATTATTATTAATTTCATCATGCGTCTCGCTAGCCAATCACAGCGCGTCTGCGAAGTTTGAAGTTAATTTCATCATGTGTCTCGCTAGCCAATCACAGCACATCCTGCAAAAGCTTAGCCTATGGGCGTGTTTTCCACAGCATGGCGTCACAGCGAAAGACAAATTTTCACGACGGAAAGAAAAACTTTCGCCACGGATGGGTCCTAAACCCTTTTATAGGAGCGGTTGCACCGCTCAAAAACAGAAAAAGTGCTAAACCATGGCACCACCTCTTTAAAGAGTTTAATTAACTCTCTCACTGCCAAGAACGATGTAGGATTTATTTTTTATTTTTTTGAAAAAAAAAAAAAAATCAGAACCCAAGATATCATCATCCGAAGATGTGCTGCTCCATTCACTTCTTGGTTAACTTATTACTTAAAAAGGCTGTATCTCGGCTCCTGTGTACTTTTTTTTTTACTATGTATTTTTGGCCCAGACATATTTTCAAAGGCAGACAATTAATGTCAACGAGGTCGCGATGACCTCGTTGACATTTGTGAAACCACACAGTGCAACCCTCATACTGGAGACAAATATTCTGTGACTACTTCAAAAGATAAGAAAATCGACAGTGGCAGTGGGTGCACGCAGCCAGAAATAAGTCTGGCAGAGTTAAAGAGTTATACTACATACGTGGTGAAAGGGTCTACTCTGTGTGGAGTTTGCGTGTTCTCCCCGTGTCTCCTAGGGTAGTTAATACCCTCACAAACACATGTAGTAATCCTGGTCGATATACCGCCTCCCCCCATGACAGCCGGGGCGCCTGATGGAGGGGAAAGGAACTGGTTGGAATAACGTGTTCCTTCCACGTGCTACGTCCAACCGGGGAAACTCCCCCCTGTCAGGTGACAAGAAGGTCAGTTGGCTCTCATGCATTGAAGGAGGCATGAGCTCGGCCCTGGGCTCCCTAGGCTGGTGGGGGGAGTGTAGCGCCCAGGATCACTTGGTGAAAAAAGGGTTACAAAATCGTGGGATAATTTTGAAAAAAAAATGTTATACTACCTTGCCTGGTGGAGATATGCATTTCACTGAACGCAGTTTTCTAGTTGCGATTATGGTTAATCAAGTAATCTTAAGTAATCAAATGAATCAAATGAATGATCGCGTCCTCCATGTTACAGCTTTCATGCAGCTTTCAAGATAAAGACAACTACTGTAGGCAGGCAATGACATTCATCTGTGAATTTTAGGTTCATCCGAATACCCTGCTAAATTGATATTCATCCAATTAGAATGCAAAAAAGAAAAAACGGACAATCTTTTCCCACTCCTACTCAACACATTTCCAATTGCCGTGTCAGTTTTTAAAGCGATTGTAAGATTAGCGCTTAATGTGAGTCTGGTAAACTTCCCTAAAGCTGAAGAGGATGAAGGGGGGATACCTCAATGCATTTAGGGCGGCTAATCACGGCTTAGTCAAAACAAAATGCTGAGAAATCTATTTTTTTCCTATCGTGCTCACTCAGCCTCTCTCCCATACGTTGTCCCACTCATGGTTTTGTATTTTACTCCATCAGAGTCTCCCTCTATCTCTTTCAATTCACACACATACTGAATGAGAGCGAGAGAGAGAGAGAGAGAGAGAGAGAGAGAGAGAAACACAAACATTCTCTCTCAGCATTCTTCTGCAGCTACCAGGGATGCTGTTCTCACGCCTGTCAAAACACCCTAGGGTCCACATTAGAGAACAGAAGGAAAGGAGTGCTCTCACACTCTCTTTCCCTCTCTCTCTCTCTCTCTCTCTCTCTCTCTCTCACACACACACACACACACACACACACATTAGTAGACACAAATACAGTGGTATACCGTAGGAATCATTTCCCAGCACACTTAGTGATTTTCCCACAGCCATGAAGACTTGTACTCGACAGAGAAAACTGCATTCGCCCCTTTTGATTTGCCTGTTTTTCCTCTAAAAGCTCATTCCGCACTTGCAGAGCCGCCCTTCCCCCCCACCCACCCTCCCTTACCTTGCACGCATGGAGAACTCACAACTACAAACCCAAGCACATCGGCTGGCCAGCCGTGGTGTGCCATCTATAGGGATAGGGGGAGGGAGGGTCTGCGTGAGAGTGAGAGCATGTGTGTGTGTGTGCGTGTGTGCGTGTGTACGTGTAAGAGAAAGTCAGACAGAAGGAGAGAGACACAGAGGCACAAACACGGAGAAAGTAAGAGAAGATTATTTCTATGGTACTCAGCCATGACAGTTTTAGTGCGAGTTGTTAGTGTGAGCTGCCAGCCATATTATCCTGATTCCTGTTGCAGTTAAACTTCAGAGGATGAATAATACAAAGGGTCACATCTCTCTCTTACACACACACACACACACACACACACACACACACACACACACACACACACACACACACACACACACACACACACACACACACACACACACACACACACACACACACACACACACACACACACACACACACACACACACACACACACACACTAAAGGAACATGAAGTGTCATAGTAAGGTGTTGGGCCACTATGAGCCACCAGAACAGCTTCAATATACCTTGCCGCATACTGTGGAATATACGTCTCTGCAACTCTACTGGAGATTCTAACAAAATAAATCCCTTCATTTGGTGATTTGATTATGGTAGTGGAGAGAGGTGTCTTACGCATCTGTCCAAAACCCCCCATAAGCGTTCAACTCGGTTGAGATCTGTTGACTCGGCTATGAAGGCCATATTCACATAATTATCATACTCAGCAAACCATTCAGTGACCCCTCGTGCCCTGGGGATGGGGGCATTATCGTCCTGGAGGAGAACACTCCCATCAGGATAGAAGACCAGATAGATTCCCAGGGCACAGGTGCACCCAAACTAAGCAAGAAAAATAACCCCCTCAGCATAACAGAGCCACTGACCTGAAGCCACTGAACACTGTCGGGGTCAAGCATTCAGGCCTGCACCATTTACTCATCCACTTGTGGAGAGTATGGTGAAAGATGACTCATCTGAACATATCACATTTGTGTCTATGGTTTGCACTACTGAACTCTGAAATGTGCATTTGTCTTTGTAACCCAACATCCCTCTACGGACTGTTCTTACTGACAGTCTGATCACGCCCAGCATTGACATTCTCAGTCACTTGAGGGAGAGTTGCTCTTTTTCAATACATAATCGCACTAATGCACTGAATGTAGCATATTTTTTGTTTAATTGTTATACCACGCCCATCCCCCGAATTACGTAGTTTTCAGCGGGAATTTCCTACCTGCGTAGTAGAATTGCGTAGTTTGTACGCAAAATGCTTGCAGGTTGGCAGGTCTGCTATTTGGAGCAACGATGTACTTGCAGCACCCAGGTCCACTGTCATATGAAATTGCAATTCCACCCACTTCTGGTGGTCGGATCGACTTCTGGTCTTCACCGTTCCTTGTACCCAAAAATAGAGGGATGGGGGGGGGGGGGGGGGGGGAGAAACCCGGATTTGATGAATTTGGAAGTCGTGGAACCACCCACTAAGTTTGGAGCCTGTAGCATGCTGGGAACTGGAGTTATGGCTGTTTAAACCCCAGCCAAAAGGAACACCGAGGGGGCGGAGCAATGGTGCGCCTGTGGCCCCTGGTGTGGCCTTCACTGATGGCAGAACCCTGACCAGTGTTGGTGCCAAGTTTGGTGCAGATCGGAGCAACGGAACGCCTTGCATGTCCACATGTTACGTCCACCGCCCGTCCGCCCACCCACTAGGCAATTTTAATATAGGATGTTCGTCTAATTTGGCCGAATGTCCTTCTATTTTCACCTTTCAACATTCCCAGAAAAGGGAAGCTAGGGTTCATGTGGTTAATTATTGTACCCAATCATGACAGCTGAAGGAAAGAAAAAAACAATAAACATTGAGGGTGGTCAGTGGAAATGAGGCGTATGGCTTTGATATGAGCACAGACATAACACTGGAACATTTTTGATAAAACCAAGACCCCAGTATTCAGGCACACAGCATATTGGAAGTTTAAATTATCTCTGAAAATACAGGGATTTTCAGTGCCGTTCTGTGCCGTAATTACATAAATCAATATTTACCACTGCCAAAATGGAATGCTGAGATTTAGCAAGTGTGTTAATTAAGAATAGTGACAATAACAATTTTGAAGCCCAATGTCCAGAATAACAATGAGTATTGGTCTACAGTGTAGGTCATTATACAGTACCCCGTTATATTAAACAGTAAATCTGTTTACTACCACAGTTGTTTAACAAATGTGTTTGCTTTGACTATCCTCCAGGTACAGACATGCATATACTGTATGCTTGCATTATGCATATCTTCGCACGCTGTTGGGGCGGAAATCTTGTATGACCAAAACAATTATTTTTCAGGAAAAGGATAAAAGAACGTGCGTTCCAATGGATCCAAACTTATTTAGTCACAAGCGTTCTCGATAACATTTTCATTGGTTAGATATACATGAAACCCACAGACAGACTTTGGCCACTTTCAACTTGGCATCCCCAAAAAATGTAAAATAAGGGAAAATATCAGATCTACTAACTCAATGCCTCACACTGATGTGCTATGAGCTTGTGGACTAGCTTTTTTCACTACATTCACGCAACACTGTCATAGGGCAATCATTTATGAGAAAAAAATAAACATTAAAAGATGAAATATGGATACAGCATTTCTTTTTCTTGCATACTAGTACAGGTATTGGCCACTGACGTATTTAAAAGTGTGGTATACAGTACACATGCTGTCAAATTAATAACTAACCACACACCATGAAAAACGCTTAAACAGATATCAAACAATGCATGAAAAAAGAAAACTGATATCATGTAAGCGTTCCAGCACAGCAGCTACAGCGCTATCAACAAAGACTGGTCTTTTCGACATGGCCAAAGACTCGTCTATTATTTTCCAGCCGCACAAGATAAAAAACTGTGACAATCTGTTAACAGCATTCACATTTACCCGTGTCCCTCAATCACACATTCACTCCACATTCTAAGGGGCTTATTGCATTTGCAGCGGAATATCTATGAATATGGACAGTCTCCCTCCTTCTCCATTTCCCTATCACTCCCATACTGTTCTCTCTCTTTCCCTCTTTTGCTCCGTTTCCCTCTCTGAACAAGCCTGTCTCTGTCAACAAAGCGGAGACAACCTACATGTATGTGGAAAGTAGCAGCACAGTTCAAACAGAGTTGAAACAAGAGGAGAAATGTCAGTGACTCACTTGTCAGAGAAAATGAAAACTGTGACAAATTGGCAACATTCTGGATTCGAAGAAAACAACAGAGGTGAGCTGAAACAGTGTAAACACAGAAAAAGTAGTACAAAAAAAGAAACGGAATGAAAAATGTCAAATATCATTGCATTTAGTAGAAGGAAAGTGCAACCCCAAATGGTCGAAGTTGTTATAACTGGATCGGTACGAAAATGAAAATGAAATTCAGACCAGTTTGGATATTTTTGAATCGGCAGAAGCCTACCGCTCAATGGAGTATAATAGGGTTTAAATAGCCACCGGGTGGCTGCTCAGTAGGAGACTCTTTGAGTCTGAGCTACTGGATAGACTCCGGTCATCAAATTATTGGCTTAGGAAACAATCTCCATGAATCCAAGGCTTCATGGGGTGTGTAATTGATAGAAAATATAAGTCATTTTTGGGGTGAAATACTCCTTTAAGTAGCCAATGTATGGAGTGGGGATCAAAAACGCGACTGTTAGCCTATAGGTGGGGGCTGGAAATCTTGTGATGCGGGAATCTAGTGATGATCTCCCTGATTTTATTATACAGATTGGGATAGCAATGTTGGTGAAGTAGTTTGCACCCTGGCAGCTTGTGCTGTTTGTATAACATTCGCAGTAGTTCTCTAAAACCTGCCTTCTCAGCTGTACGATATGATCACCCCCTTTGCAAAATACTTGCAGACAGCTGTCATGTACTTGGTCCATCTTTCACCGTTCATTTTGTACTGTACTCCGATGATAGATGGCTGACTTGGTTCTCACGAGTCAGAGACCTTTTTTTTTATGCAAAGCTTGCAAATTGCCTGAGTTATATCCATGAGTCCACCTTTTGCATCAGGTTTGAACCCCAAATACGCCAAAATATTTTTGTTTTACCAACTCCATCTTTGCTCTGGTGCTGCAGCATGAAATGAGGTGACCCGACCTTATGGCCTAACTGGAACCTGACCTTAAGGTGGACAAGTGACAATAGTCATTTAATGACAATCCCAGGCACTCCTAATAGTCTAGCTGTTTAGTCTCCCCAAAGACTATCGCTTAACTTATGGTGGCAGTAGTAGAACACAGCATACACATTTGACCTAGCTTTCATTGTCCAGTATTGAGATGTTGGTGATTTAAGGCATTAGTAGAGCCTGCTTCCCATGAGGATCATTTCACTGAGGCAGATGTTCATATGGGTTATTTTGGAAGATGAGGACTTTGAATTGGGAACACCACAAAGCAGCTAAAACTCAAACTGATAATACAATAACAAAATGTGTAACCACCATTCAGCAGTAGGTTACAAGAGGCTGTTATAACACAACTCACAACTTCGACTTGTTGTACATTTAGTTGAGCGAGAAAATAGCAGCCAGGAGAACTGCCAGCCAGCAAATTGGTGCTTTGGGAACCAACACACGGGCACCACCACGAGGTCGTCCCACATTAACATACGTGGACGTACTCAAGAATGCTTAATGTGTGCAAAGTACCGACGAGCTAGCCAGATGTATGGAGAAGCAGGATGACCGGAGGCGACGATGGAGGGCTCGTCTGAGGACGACCTAGAGAGACTGCTCATTATTTAGACTGTTTTACTTTACTATCTGTATGTTATTTGAACAAATGCAAATTATTCAAACCGATTGTTGCTCACAACTTTCTGGGGTTGATTCTATTCACCTGTTAACATGGATTTTGTTTTAAATAATGAGGTTAGAAGCATAAAGTTTGTCATTGACATGAGAACAATGACTCATTAAATGATACTGTATACTGCACACATAAAAAGAACTTAACATTTTCTGACATAGAATAACTTGTGTGTCACTTGTGATTACTCTATTTTGTTGGAAGAGTTTAGATTTTTTATACTGTATTTGTATTGTTTTGTTTTGTCCCCTGAGCTCACACCGAATCAAATTCAAATCAATGTCTCATTGAAATGGTAATAAAATATTGAATCTTGAATCTTGCTCCAGGCCCCATTCGTCTCCAGTGAACTTGCTGTTTTGTGACTTGTTTCTTTCTCTGCCTCTTGCAATCTTCTTAAAATGACAAAAGCCTCTTCAATTCTCCCAATCAAGGGAAAGCACGACTTACAAATCCGAACCAATATCTAATTAACGTGACAATGTTTAATTCTGTTAGTCTTTCTCATTTGCTACATTTGATTAATCAAATATTTTGTGCCTTCCGTGCACAAATATGCTTTACAATGATGGCAAGAATCGTTTATCGAAATGAGAAATAATATTGCTCATTTCCACAGCTTCTGCCTGCGACTTGTTGTTTACTCCTAGACACTTTCATAACAAATCACATGATTCAGTGGTCTGATTGGATTGAAGTTAGCTGGTGATAGACAGACAAGTTATGACAAGTTTTAATCAAGTTAAGTTTGTATTGGTGCTGCCCGTACTTCAAAAAGTTTCAAAAGGAGATGAAGCAGTTGGTTCTGTGTAGCGAACCATTATGGCTATGCCAGGTTAAGCATAAACGTCAGATACTTAGTATTCCAAGACATGGTTGGGGTCACTTACACATTTAATATCATCAATTCAATGGGGAAACCCTGACTAAAAGTAACAATACTAATTCTCTGTCTCTTCTTTTGTCCCCCGAACAAATTTGACACTCCGAGAACCTTTTCGCATAAGAGTCACTTTCCTAATGAGAGCCCACTTCGTAAACTGAGTTAGGCTACATTTAAGCTGACCTAACCTTGTTTTGAAGATAGAGGATACAGCGCACGAGAGGCAAGAGAGAGAGTCTCTACTCATCCTCCCTGCTTTGTAATTGGCCTCGCAGAGAGAAGTAGTGCAAACGAGTAAAAGAGATTGAACAAGTTAATGAAATGACAAAATGGACATCAAAGCATTATCCTTTATTCACTTTCTTACCCTCTAAACGGCCCCTAACCCAATCACCTTCAAACATAACCTTGACAAAGGGAGTTGAATCCACTTACTAGTCAAAGCATTTCTACTAAAGCTACCATTTCCACTGTCTAAGAGAAATATGCCATGCATTGTTTTAGCAGAATTATTAGTATTGTATTGTATATTGTATAATTTTATAATGAATAATGGAGGAAAATACTAATAGCCGTTTCATGGCCAAAGGCATCAGTACTATGACATCAGCAACACTGTGTTACAGACATTCACAGACCTTTTTGTGGTTTTTGGTGTTTCCACTAGATGGCGCCCTTCGCTAACACATGAGTGACCATTTCATCCCCAGATGCACACAGAACCAGGAGATCACGTGATCCCAAGATTCACTGCTTCATTCACTTCCTGGTTAACGTATTTGGGAAATCGCCTGCATCTATTTGAATATGTATTTTTGACAAGACTATTTTAGCGGCCTACAACAAGCGAACGGGGGGGTCGCGTTAACTTTTTTTTTGCGTAAGCACAGTGAAACCCCCCCGTGATTAGCAACCATCAGGGGATTGATCATACTGGAGATAAATATTCTGTGACTACTTGAAAAGGTAAGAAAATCGAAATATTGCTGGCAGTGGATGATTTATGTATGTATTTATTCTGGCAGTGAATGAGTTAAACTGTATTTTACACGGGGACATTATAGACTCTACTGACAACACATCATATATCATCTCCATATACTCTATTGACTTGTAAGTTACATGTCATCTCTAATCCATTGAGACCCGGAACTCATCCGTGTCATTTTTTGATTTGAGCAAAAAAAAAAGCATTATTTTACACTTTGGCTATTCAAAAATAGCAGATCTACAAGCTATTAGATCTGCTAGCTTGTAGATCTGCTATTTTTTTTTAAATAAAAGAAAATTGTGCAAATCTTTGAATATATATTTTTAAAGCGAACATTTGTAACTCAAATCTTTGCTTCTGGGGGTCCCTGGAACAAAGCATTTTGAGATGGGGGTCGGCGGCCAAATACATAATAATTTTGGGGGTCCTTGATATGAAACAGTTTGAGCACCACTGATATAGAAACATACGTTTTTTTCAGAATACTGTTGGGATTTAGAAGACATTTTGTAGAATCGGCCTCAGGTCTTAATGGGCTAACAAGACACATAGATGTTTTGATTACATGTTTTGATGATGACCCATTTTTCACAAGAAGGTATGGGCAATTGGGCATATTCCTCATATGCTGTGACGCTGGCCCTTCCAGAAGCTCAGCCTGGCTTCCCCAGCCACCCGGCTGTGGAAGACATATATAGGCAATAACAGCTTATCATATAGCAGCCGTGAAACGAGAAACCATCAATCACAATCACCGACCAGCCTGGTAATTTACTCAGTAGCATGCCTCAGGCTCACAGTATGTATGTGTGTGCGGGCATGAGTGTATGGCATGTGTGTGTGTATCTGTTTCTGTATGTGCGTATGTGAGCCAATGTGCATGCGGTATGCTGTCACCCCCGCGTGTGTGTGTGTGTGTGTGTGTGTGTGTGTGTGTGTGTGTGTGTGTGTGTGTGTGTGTGTGTGTGTGTGTGTGTGTGTGTGTGTGTGTGTGTGCATACGAGTTAAAATCTATATACTCAAGTGCGTGTGCGTGTCTTTGACTGTGTGACCATGAGTGCGGGCCCACAGCCCCTTCAGCCTCTGGCAGGTAATGAGAGTTCAGTGTGTTTTCATTACTTTGTGCCAGACAATAGAATCATACAGGGAGCTGGTGGAGGCGATAGGTTGCTGTTGGAATATGGTCAAATCAGATTATGGCTACTGTGATATATGTGACCACGGGCAAGCGGGCAGGCCAACTCAACTAGAAGTCCACACGCACACACACACACACACACACACACACACACACACACACACACACACACACACACACACACACACACACACACACACACACACACACACACACACACACACACACACACACACACACACACACACACACACACACACACACACACACACACACACACAATACAGTACACTCAATTTACAAACCGAGTAAAATACTAAAGGCTGCCCTCTTTCTGGAGAAGATATTGTTAAAGCCCCATTTTAGTACCAAAGATTAACCCCTTTCTTATGAATCTTAAAAAAGAAAAAGAAAAGTTTATGGCCCTGCTTTTATGGCCCATTCCTGAATCCTGGCATGCATCTATACTAAGTGCCCCGGGGATATACGCACACACACGCTTGTGAAAGGTTGTGTGAATTGCAGCTTTAAATTTACACTCGATTTGGTACTGCAGTGACTCACTTCTTCAGGATGATCTCGTTGGTCCAAAACCAATCCACAGAGGAGTCATGTTACCTCATTTGGGAGACCACCTTAACCTTATCATTATCTATGGGCTGTAGAAAAGGAGGAGACAGAGAGAGAGAGAGAGAGAGAGAGAGAAGGCAGCAGACAGATGTGTAGTATTTATACAGGGAATGACAAGTAGTCTAATAGTGTGAATAATTCCACGGCCTTTCTAAAGGGCAAGCTGTCAAAAGTTGAGAACTGGCTGAAAAGCTGTGAAAAGTCAAGAATTGGCTGAAAAGCTGTTAAAAGTCGAGAACTGGCCAAAAAGCTGCTAAAAGCCGAGAATTGTAAGGCATCGGTCACCGATTTTCGTGTAACATCCGTGCAAGTGAGAGAGAGAGAGAGAGAGAGAGAGAGAGAGAGAGAGAGAGAGAGAGAGAGAGAGAGCGTTTATGTGTGTAAGCTCATCCCAACCATTTACGGTTATGTACTAATTAACAACCGGTATCAACCGGTTATGTACAGCTCAGTGGCCTTGTGGTTAGAGTGCCCACCCTCAGATTGGGAGGTTGAGGGTTCAATCCCCAGCCGAGTCGTACCTAAGACAAAAAAATGCCTCCCTGCTTGAAACTCAGCATCAAGCGTTGAATTGGGGAAAATGCTAGCGTCATGACCAGGGGGTGTACTTGAATATGAAGCTGCCTCACAGGAGATAGGCTCCTGACCTATGGCCCACAGGCTCGGGAACTGTTGGCTCTCAAGGCTACATGCTTACTGCAGCTTCTACAGACTGTTTACTTGTGGTTTTCTAAAGGTTTCTTGTCCTTTCCATTCTTGCGTATTCATATTCTTGTTCTTCATTTAAAGCGTTATTTCATCAATTAGAATTCAATTCTATACACAGTGTTTATAAAAGAGTGAACTCATTATTTACTGAGAGAAAGTAGGAGAGCTGAGAGTGTAGGCTACATAAGGCCATTCATGTCCTTAATGGCCTGAAACTACTTGAACACCATCCAGTACAGTTCATTATACTGTATTGTATGTTGTTCAGGAGGCAAGCATCACTATGCCACTGTACCACTATTCCATCAATTACTGTGTGTTTACACAGCTTTCATACATTTGAAAGCATACATACAGAAATAAACACATATACACGTGTGCACGCGCGCGCACACACACAAGCATGACTGCACACACATGTGCATTGTACATGTGTACAGTACACATGGGTGACCCAACGCGGCAACTGGATGCATATCCCGCAGCTGCCCACTTTAGCTGGGATCATAAAACAGTGTCTAATTTGATTACTTAAAATCAGAACTGAAATTAGCATTTAAAAATGTTAAATATAAATTCAGGTTGGTCCTCCATTATTTTACCTCATGAAAGCTTCCCTATTATGGCCATGTCATAATAGTCGCGTTATGAGCTTGTACGTCAGCTTTTTGGGTGATTAAATTTGGTTTAGAGTGGAAAAATAAGTACAGACCCTTTGGGTGTTCCCTCTCAACAGAGTATGTAGGGTTTAAGTGGTCAACATTTGGTTTTGTAAAAGGCACATGACATGAATATAAAATGTGTGCCAGAAGACTTTCTTCCGTTCTCTCTTTCGCTCCTCTCTCTCTCTCTCCCCCTCTCCCTCTCTCTCTCTCTCTCTCTCTCTCCCTCCCTCCCTCCCTCCCTCCCTCTCCTGCTTGTGTGTGTTTGGACTGGAGGTATCATTGCAGGCAAAAAAAAAGAAACAGCACTCCACACAATCTCTGAGGAATAGATGCACTGACTGTATGTACCCTTAGGTTCCTTCAATGAGATGTTACTCTTAAGATTAGAATCAATTCGACACACACACACACACACACACACACACACACACACACACACACACACACACACACACACACACACACACACACACACACACACACACACACACACACACACACACACACACACACACACACACACACACACACACACACACACACACACACACAAAACACAGCTCTACCAGGTAAGTGGAATGAGTCAGAGATTATGTTTACTTTCACTGTTGTTCACAGAAACTTATGAAGCCCCGGAGGAGCTGAACAAACGCAAAGACAAAGGTACAACGAAGTGTAGGAAAGAATAGAGCTGTAAGAGATCACAGCAGAGAACCTGGGGGCTGCATGGGTGAACGCACCGACAGACATGATGGAGGTTACAAGGCTTGTGTCGGGGAGAAGCCGAGAATTAGGATGGAGGTGAAGTGTCTTGAGATGCAGCACCCAAGGTCCCAGCCTCTCATGTTGTAAAAGAACAAAATACCCTGTTTCCCTATAGTAACAATACCCTGCCTTCCTTCCTTCCAGAACCGCGGGTCCGACCAATATGCCCATATTTGGGCACTTATATGGGCACAGATAAACTTTTTGTTACCACCCCGTTCTGACTCCTCTGGTGCGTTTGTCCTTTCTTGTAAAAACATGGAGAAATAAAATAAACTTTGTCACTCTGAGTGCGACCCATCATTTGTTTAAATCCTATATATTAACAGCTTTTCAGGCAGTTTTCGCCAATTCTCCACTTTTGACAGCTTTTCGGCCAGTTCTCGACTTTTGACAGGTTGCCTTTTAGTAATGCCGTGGAATTATTCACACTATTAGACTGTTAGACAGTCATTCCCTGCATAAATGCTACACATCTGTCTGCTGCCATCTCTTCTCTCTCTTGCTCTCCCTCTCTCTACTTCCCTAGTCTGCCCTGTAAGAATCTCTGTGCCAACCTACCACCCTCTGCGAAGCAGAGAGAGAGAGAAAGAGAGAGAAAGAGAAGAGACTGGCAGCAGACACATGTGGTTTGACAGATGTGTAGTATTTACAGGGAATGACAAGTAGTCTAGTAATGGAGGTGAAAAGAATGGCAACCATTTCAGCTTGCATGGGTAGAACGTTATGTTTGTGGATGCACGCCCATGCAGCATGTGGCAAAACAAATCTTTGAGGAATACGGCATATAAATGTGTCTGGACTGTGTCTCACTCGTGCTGTGCAGTTATCTTTTGGACTCGTATACTCACTCTTCTTCATCGGCTTGACTGTTAACGGTGCAGTGAGCAAAATGGACGTTTGGAAAGCCGATGGAGGATTTATACATGCAAACCATGCTCTTCTGCAGACAATCACATGACGTGAATATAAAATGTGTGCCAGTAGACTTTCTTCCTTTCTCTCACCCACTCTCGCTTACGCTTACCCCCCTCTCCCTCTCTCTCTCTCTCTCTCTCTCTCTCTCTCCAATCAGGTCAGTCACATTTGCCTGGCACAACTGCGCATGTGCACTCACTCACAAATCCCGCTCTCCCCTCACACAACTCGCAACCCGACTACACAGGAGAAGCAACATGGGGGCCGGGCCGAGGAGGGAGAGAGTCAGGGATAGAGAGAAAGAGAGAGAGAGAGCGAGGGGGGATATGGGGGTGTGGGAGAGAGCCAACCAGCAGAAAAACAAACCTCGCCTTCAACAAGGAAGACAGAGGAAGTAGGACAGAAAGTTAAGGGCCAAAAGTGGAGGGCGTAAAAAGTGCACGTGAGTCATGGTAAATTGATGCGCGGTCTTGTCGGCTATACGCCTGTGA
Source organism: Gymnoscopelus microlampas (assembly GCF_963454915.1). Taxonomy (NCBI): domain Eukaryota; kingdom Metazoa; phylum Chordata; class Actinopteri; order Myctophiformes; family Myctophidae; genus Gymnoscopelus; species Gymnoscopelus microlampas. Next base: position 15,905,632 of record NC_139949.1, on the reverse strand, counting down.
GTGGTTTGTTTGTTATTGGAGTTTTTGTTATTTTCATCTGCTGACGAGTTGCTTTGTGGTGCCCTGCGTCACACACAGTGAATCCACAATGAATCAGCACCATCACCAAAACTCTCGCTCTCCCACTCTTTATTTATGACTCTCTCCATTGCATTATTTCTCTCTAATTCCGTCCACAATTTTTTTTTACCTCTCTCTCTCTCTCTCTCGTCTCCCCATGGGTGCCATGTCACTGACTTGAAGGAACATTAGCATTTTTCTTTCCCTGTGTGTTCTCAGAGTCACATGGAGGCTCGTGTGGTGCTGCATGGAGGCACGGGTGTCTTTCTGTCTCACTGTGTTTCTGACACATCTGTGTCTCTTCACGCACGTCGTCCGTTTCTATGCGTTTGGCACCGGACGCATGTCGGATGAGTGTGCGTCCACGCGCGCACAGAAAACACACATGTGCTCACCAGCGTGTGCGCGCGCGTGTGTGTGTGTGTGTGTGCGCGTTACACAAATGCATGTGACAGAGCATGTGACAACATTTCTATTCTGACACGTGATGTATGACAAACTGGAATTGAACTGGAAGCCCTGCGGCTCGAGTATCTTCCACCGTGCGACGAAAGGCAGCATGGGGTTTGTGTCAAATACAAGGCAGAGCGGGGCTCCTGCGGCGAGCCTGAAGTCTGCAGACAACACACACAGTTCAAAACGGCACACCAGCACATCATTCACATAATTACCGTTCATTGACAGAGAGCTGCCTACCACACTTTATGTGGCACTTAGCACGTTTCATTCAGCGGCACATATCAGTCACCACGTTCCCCCCGCGTCAGCGTTTATCACCGTCAATGGCGCTAAATCAATTAAATAATCGTCAATCAAAGTGATGAACCAAGGCATGAGCGAGGTAAACTAAATCAAGGCTCGATAGGAAAAAAAAATAAAAAATACATTAAATTAGTTTAAACATTAACAGCCTGAATTAAATCAACACTCAGCTGCGACAAAATGAAATTATAAATGTTGATGAAAGGCCAAAAGCAGAAGGGCTGACGTGAACCAGGCAGGGTGCCAGGGTAAAGCACATAGAGAGCATACTCATACGTATGAGAGAGGGAACCAGAATGTAAAGCTTACAGGTTAATATCGGAATACTGACATAACATTGATTTCAGGTGTTACAATTCCAAACATGACCCGCTTTGATTACTTCAGTCTATAGTAGCTTAATGACTAGTATTAACTAAGTGTTAACATAAGTATAACTAAATGCATTTGAAATTAAATAAAAATTAAACTTATTCCAATACAAAAAAAAGCAAAAACAAAAAAAATCAGGATTACAATAAAAAAATGGCAGATCTACAAGCTCAAAACGTGACACGTTTTGAGCTTGTAGATCGGCTATTTTTGCTACTTTTGTGTGACATAGAATGGTGAAGTATGGCATTCATTTACGAAAAAAGTTAAAATATGAAGATAAGAGGCGTCTGGTCGACAGTAGATGCAATGTGGCCCTCTGGAGTGAGTGTGGAAATATAGTGGCCCTCTCCATCATCAAAGCTGCCCACCCCGGATGTAAAGCATCACCACCACCACAACACAGACAAAGGCCCGAGGACGCAGGAGGTGTTTAAACGTTTGAATATTCCCAAGAAGATTCCTTCCCAAGTACGTTTCTTTCTCCATCCGTTTGATTCTTAACGCTGTAATCCGTAAGTTTCATCTCCTCTTCCCGGCAGAGAGAAATGCAACTGTTAACGCCTGGGATTCAAACCCGAGTGTCCGGGCATAGGAGACCAAACATCTGCCCGCTCATCCAAGAAGGAATCCTTGCAGGCTTATGAGCTTCAGGAAGGGCTACTAGTCAAGTAGTTTGGTGTCCTACCTAACGGCAGGGTCTAAATGTCTCATTGGAAGAGTATAGGGAAGCCACCTCCAACCACTGCAGATGTGCTAGTTATATATGGTATTAACATACATGATATATGCAGGGGTTTTTTCAATTTTATGCGGTGAAATTGCGGGAAGTTGTGAAATATGCGGAAAGTTCGCGTAATTTACCGCATAATCAGCAAAATGGCGCACAATTATGCGTTTTTTTTCTCAAAAAGGCAGCATCGCATCGCATAATATGCGCATCGCATATTTCCGCATATTCCGCAACTTTTCACATATTAAGCATTTTTCGCAACTTTTCGCATATTTCAATATTTGCATATTGCCGCACATTTCACAACTTTCCGCACATTTCACAACTTTCCGCATATTTCGCAACTTCATAATATGCGGAAATATGCGATGCGCATATTATGCGATGCGATGCTGCCTTTTTGAGAAAAAAAACGCATAATTGTGCGCCATTTTGCTGATTATGCGGTAAATTACGCGATCGCATATTTCTGGAGGGTCTAATTGGTTAAAATGTAGCTGTATTCATTAAAATACGTTTTGAATAAAGCTGCGATGGGGTAGACTCACTGTGCTTTAAAAAAGTTCCACCAACTGAGTTTGATCAGAAGTGTGTCTTATATCTTGTCCATTAGAATCGCATTTTGCCACTGAACACATTCTACACTTTTCGGTTTCTTTTTGTGGGGCTAATTCAGAGCAATCAATTGCATCGCGTCTCTGCCGGAGATGAATGAGTCCATAAATTCTCCGCTGTCGATTATGCTCCTGGCAGCTCAAAGTTTGTTTATAGCGGTGGCAACAGATTGAGTGTCCTCGTCGTGAACTGAGAGTAAATACGCCAGCATGCCATGATGATTTATTTATAGGAGGGACTGGATTCACCACAACTCTACAATAGTCGTTTCAATGCAAATCAATGTTATCGTAGTGCCAAATCACAACAAGTTGTCTCAAAACACTTTGCATAATAGAGCAGAGACCCCCCCCAAGCAAGCATCTGGCAACAGTAGAAAAGAAAACTCTGTTTTCACAGGGAGGAAACCGCACACAGATCCAGGCTGTAGGGTGCAAGGCGGCCATCTGCCTTGACCGTGTTGAAGTGAGAAAAGAGAGAACAGTCAGTGCCTGCCACCATGCTGGCCTGCAGTGGGAAAAGTACTCAAATTCTTTGCTTAAAGAGGTGGTGCCATGGTTTTGCACTGTTTTTCATGTGTCTATGAGGTTGATAGAACTTCATTAAGCCCCCTGGTGGTGTTTTTATGGTGTTTTATGTCTTCTCTGACTATTTTGAGTTTGTACCTGGAGGCTGAAACCTTGAGGGTCAAACGTGCCAATAGAAAAACAGCCCTTTAGTGACATAGTAAAAATATACCCTCCCCCTCATTATCATAACACAACAGGTGTGGGCATGAGGAGGAGGAGGGACAGGTGGGTGGTGCTAAGGTGGTGGAGGAGGTGCTAAGGTGAGAACCAGGTATACTTAATGAACTGGAGGCGTGTGACACGTGTCCACATAAAAACATAATTTTAACAATTTCTGTACACTTTTTGGGAAAAAATCCTCCTCCTAGTATAACCATAATACCTGATGATTATGTTTTAGGGGGGGAACAATCACTGAAAATCACGGCACCCCGTCTTTAAGTAAAAGTACCAATAGCCTACTGCAATATAGAAATACTCTGTTACAAGTAAAAGTCCAGAATTAAATATTTACTTGAGTAAAAGTACAAAAGTATTGGCATCAAAATGTACTTAAAAGTACCTTAAGTAAAAGTACTAAAATGTTTGAAAATAGCCTGGGTATAAAATAGGGCTGAAGTGGTTAATGTATGTTTCTTAAGATCATCATTTATGTCTGAAAAGTAACTAGCAACTAAAACTTGGTGGGGGGGGTGACCAACCGGTCCCGTACGTTCCCAAATCACGCTTCCCTGGTCTATTGAACTGCACATTAACCCATTAAGCATCTGTGTGCAGGGGTCCCCAGCTAACGTAGTTAATATAGCATCACAATCATTTTAATTCCTTTAACCGTTATCAAAGGGCTTGCAGTAAAGTTAAGAGAAGGAGTTGGAGAGAGTTGGAGAGGAGTCACACAGGCTAAGAGACAAGAGGGGAGAGAGAGAGAGAGAGAGGAGAGATTTGCAGGCACCTCATCTCCTCTACTCATCTCTCTAAACTAATTTGGGAGAAACAAGGACGCAGTATTACTGTGTTCTTTCAAATTGGAACCGTCTTGCCTTGCCCCCTTCGGCATTCACATTGTCTCTCTCACTCTCTCTCTCTCTCTCTCTCTCTCTCTGTCTCTCTCTCTGTCTCACCCCCCACCCCCCCCCCATGTGCCTCTGCTAAAGTCTGTTGCTTAAACTCATCATTGTCAGTGTGAGGGCAAAGTTAACTAGACAAAGGGCGGAGGGGTGTCGGGTGTAATACAGAACAGAGGCTGGCGAGGGAAGGCGGGTGAGTCTCTGATACTTCTTCTGCGCTTTCAATCAGCTTTCGATCCATCTCCCATGCATCTCCTTCCTCTGTCACAACAGCACCAGGAACCAAAATCAATAGTCCATCGAGAAAACACAGAGAGACTTTAAAGTGATACTATATACGTTGCCACTGAATCATATGCTACCGTATACGCAGCCGTTGACTCATATTATAGGCTGCGATTGAATCATATACTATGCTGCTGTTGAATCATATAATACAGGCTACAATCGAGTAATATACTATACACTGCAATTGAATCATATACAGTACTATACGCTGCCATTGAATCATACTATAAGCTGCATTTGAATCATATACACGTTTCCATCGTCGAGAATTATGGGAACCATTTGAATCGACAGAGGGTTAACTTAGTAAGTTCAAGAACTTAATAAAAACAAAAATGATTGTGGGACTTTAAAGGCCTCCTCCACTGACCTCATCAACCACAATAATTAAAAGGTAATAGATCAATAAAAAGTTAAACGTTTTTATTGACATTGTTGTAATTACGTATGTATGTAAATGGTTCGCCACCAACTGCGGTCTCTCTTTCACACACCACTGAATCTGTGATTTTAGTGTTGTTTACAGGCAAGAAATAACAAGCTGTCGACATATAAGCGACACAGGCAATACGTTTGAAACTAGAGTTCTTCCTCATGCGGCAGCTGAGCGCTGCCTGAGGTTCATGGTGCTATCAGCAGGCACAATCCATCCATTCTTTGTGAATTTGCCCATTAGTGTTCAATTGAACCCCAGGGTTTTGTGTGGCAACCAAGTGCAATAGAGCAATGAGGTGAATGCCCCGGTAGACGTAACAAATACACAACTCTAAACCACAACGAGATCTGTAAAAGCTGGACTTGTTGGCAGGAGGGACAACAAACATTTACAGAGTTAGCTTTCGCTCTTTTTCTTCTCGTCAGCAAACATGTCCCTGTCAAATAGATCACCGTAAACAACAAAGGCAGATAAAGGAAGGAGCTCCTATACTCTCTAGACTGATAAGGCCAGAGGGAACTTGTCAGGAGAGGAATAGACTCCTATAAATGGTCTCTCCTTTTTTTCCACGCTATTCACACAAGGATGGATGTAATGGAGGAAGAGGCCTATCTAAACGCAATGTATTCACTTTCTGAGTTCAAGTACAGAGTATCCACATTTGTAAAGAACTTTGTAATAATGTAATATAGACTCACAGCATAGACCATACCGTCCAGTAGACAACAATGTTGTCCTGATGTACGTTACTAACCATTCATTTCTGTAGAGCAAATTATAGTTATTGAATTACTTAAGACAATGTTCAATATTGAATGACAAATAAGTTTCAACTCTTAGATTTGTATATACTGTAAGTGTAATATAAGTGTATTCAGGTGCTAAAACATCATTATGTAACTTCATAACTACTTAAGAAACACCGTCATAATTTGAAATATGATTGATTGATTGATTGAATACTTTATTAACAGTTTGCAAAGACAAGCACAGGGAAGTACAGTTCAATACAAGGTCTGCTAAGAGGATTATAAACCCAAGAAAGCACTATGGCTTGTTTCCATTGGAGTCCTTTGTACTCAATTCATCAAAAATGTGCTTTTAATAATATAAAAGAATGGATGATGTCATTTTTTGTAAGTACAAAAGAACTCTTCTCTCTCCAGCTTAGGGAGAGTGCTTGGAAAGACCCTTAAAGCTGCACTACAGTATGTAACTTTCCTCTTCTACCCCGGATTTGAACCCGGTTTCCTGCGCAAGTGCTGACATTTTTACCATTGAGCTAATAGAGCCTGCCTGCTTGTTCAGGGGATGAATCTTGACCATCAGGTCAAAATTTGTGTCAGATTGTGTGTCTCAATAGAAGAGCAGGGAGACTAAATACAACCACACAAGTTATTAAAGGACGACTTCGCCGCTTTTCAACCTATCTTCATATAATTGGTCCTCACTAATACTCATGATAAAATGGTACATTTTTTTTCTACTTGGTCTGTGTCTCATAGGAGGGCTGTGGACAGTCCAGAAACCTGTCTACCAGTGACATCATCGTTAGGCATGATTTTTTTTCCAACAAGATTTCACATTTTTTATTTCGATTTTTATTAACACGAGAACAATGGCTTCTTTTATTGCATTGCAACTTTCCAGGAATAGAAAGCCTGCAGTTTGTATTAGCTTGGATTCCCCATTGATGATGTCACTGGTAGACGGGACTCTGAACTGTCCACAGCCCTCCTCTGAGACACAGACCGAGTAGAAAAAAATTGTACCATTTTATCATGAGTATTAGTGAGGACCTATTATATGAAGATAGGTTGAAAAGCGGTGAAGTCGTCCTTTAACATACTCTACCATACAGAGTGGACAAAATTAAATGTTATTCAAACAAAAAAAGTAATATAGTGCCGCTTTAACTAAATATAAAATTAAAGTTAAATATTTAAAAAAGTATAAAACATGTATGGAAAGTCGCGGTACTTCTGTGGCTTACTGGCAGTAAAAACAAGACATTGGGCACCAATTGGTCCAGAAGTTTGCGTAATTTGCTCCTGTCTCACAGACTGACAGTTTTTTTGTCTTTTTTGGGGCGGATCTGTGACGTCCCTTCTACCAAAAAAAGAAAAGAAAAAGAAAGAAATTTGGCGTTAATTTGCGCTGGATATATTTCTTTACAAATTCCAGAAAACTATGTGTGCGTGTCTGTCCCAGGCTTCCCTGATTGGCGAACCCAACCCATCAGCATCACGGCTTGGCCAAGCTTTGCCCTGTGTTTGTGCTAATCGGTCGTAAGGTACTAGGTACTGCACTGGGATCTGGCAAAGGTAAATGGGTACTCTGAGAACAACAAGTACAACCCGAATTGTGGGTAGGACGCGTATTCCCAATTTGAATGGGCCCAGACTCCCAAGTAGGCCGGGACACCTGCCTACTTTCTTAAAAATGGGTGTACATGGACGTGTTCTTATACAATCTGTCTTAAAACTACTGCACATTTTCAACGCCAACTGCCGTTTTAGAAGTGCATTTCAAGTTTATTTGCTGTAAGTCATTAGAAGTCAATGGAAGGTTAGCAACAAGCCATCTATCTATAATAACTGCATCCCTGTTTTCCATCCTCTCTTCCTATCATACTTGTACCATCTTAACGACTGTGCCTTTGAGCATTCATCAAAAGCTGCGGCCAATAAATCACCCATATCTCAACGTGTCAAAGTACCCTGTGACTGATTATTTGCGATTTGTAGCTCAGTGCAGGCACATGTGCACATGCATACACATGCACTGACACACACACACACACACACACACACACACACACACACACACACACACACACACACACACACACACACACACACACACACACACACACACACACACACACACACACACACACACACACACACACACACACACACACACACACACACACACACACACGAAAACTTCAGAAGCTGTCATATTGTTATTACCCTGGTGACAATTAGACAGAAGACAGGGTTAGCATTAAGTGCTCTATTTAAATGGAATAGCCTAGGCTAATTGGATTTGCCAGATACATTTCGAATGTGTAGATTTGACACACGGCTGGTGAAACAAGCACTTGGAAGTGCACACATTTACAGCAGAGTGTGTGTATTGGTGACTTTCCACCCACACAGATTGTCAGGCGGGCAGGAATTGGATGAGGTCAGATCAGGTTTGGAAACAGCTGACCCATGCATCATTTGAAGAGGGTCTTTAGAGGAATCAAGAGCTTGGTGATTAAATTGTAGTGCTGTTTTAACACTGATCGAAGTGTGTATTGATTGATGGTTGGCTGGAGGTGTTGGGACATCTCAGAAAGTGACAGGACTGTTGACTCAGCGGTAGAATGCCAGTGAGTTTGTTGGCTGTACAACAGACCTATTCTTCAATGTAGGACTAAGTACGCTCTTGCCATTTTGACCACAATTTTGTCCCATAAATCTCCTCTGCTCCAACAGGATTTCTGTCTCTAAAGCTCCCAAACAAACTTTAAAGATGATATCGCTATCCGGTGAGTCTTAAGGGGCAAAATATCAGATACTGCACAGCGCCATTAATTAACATATGAACACTCCCCTTAAGCCTTATGTGTTTGAGTTCAATTGTAAAATAGCGATTGCGCATAAGATGGTGGCGTTATTACTTAAAGGGGCTACACCATGAATTAAAAAAATATATATTCTATATAAATATTGCCCCCTAATACGTTTTAAACAGGTTGTAAGCCTAAAAAACATCCAGATATTTTTTCTCACAATCTGACTGTCTGTCATTCCAAGCTATTTCAGCTGCAATACCAAAACGTCCTATTGGGCAGGGGGGAGCTACTGAGCAATTCTGTCTGGCAACCATCAATGCAAAATCTGGGCAAGTGACATCACTTGCCCAGCCATTCTGAAATGGCCTGTTCAGACACGCCCATTCAGGAAATCCATGAAATGAGCATGAATGACTGAATGTTAAAGAAAAATATTTTTTTGGGTACAAGAGACACTGGGGAGCCCAAAAAATACTAAAAACCTAAAAAAAAATGAAATTCATGGTGTAGCCCCTTTAATTACCGCTCAACACCTGATCCAAACCCTCCCGCTCACTCAGATCAGTTAACACAGAGATGTCAGAACTTTCCCAAAAACGTCCGGGACAACGCTCCACACATCCCAGACTCTTCTCCCTTCTGGCTCCCAAACTGTGGAACAAACTGTGCCCATTGCAGTTAGAACTGCAGACTCACTCCCAATTTTCTGCCAAAATCTTAAGACTCACTTCTTCAGACTCCACCTTAGTCCGTGGCACTTAATGGCACTTAATGGCACTTAATGCCTTAATGACAACCATGCAGTCTTATGCAAAGGTTAAAATGTAATTTAGATAGCATGTTATTTAGACAGATGCCATGTTAATTTGTTGACCTGGCATCCTAGTTCGTATACAGTAGTTTCATGTACATATTATTTATATTTTGATAATATCTGATGATAGGTTCAATTCATAGGATTTACCTATGATCCTAGATTACTGAGGTACTACACCATCTCTATGCATTTGATCATGTATTACCTTGTGTTACCTTGCTTACTGTAAACCGCTCTGGATTAAGAGCCTCTGCTAAAAGCCTACATTTTAAATTGTGAATTGTTGTACATTGCTTTACTGTTCATTGTTTATTGACCTTGCAGTTAGATACTGTAACTGCATAGTATCTAGTATTCTATATTGTCTTGTACTGTATACTACCAAATGTCTTTTTATAACTATATCTCATACTGAAAGTACAGCAGTTCTGACTCAGACTTGCTGTATTCACTCAATACTTATTGTGCTTGATAATCAGATACTTCCATCTTCATGTGGAACCTTTATATCTGTAGCCTCATGTGCCTATGCCTATGTGGGACGAAGTTATATCTTATCTTACCAGATGTCCTTCCTAAGCAAGGTGACAGTACCTTCTTGCAGAGGATTGCTTTGTATTGGGTAATGTTTTGCAAGTACTGTTGATATATTAGTTGCAGTGAGTTTCTTATTCTATTCATATCTTGTTTTCTTAACACATCTGACATTAAGACATGAGCTTTGTGTTTCAAAGGATTTCACTTGATATATGGTGCCAAATACTTCCAGAACTCAGTGCTGGCTTTGTGCATCCCAAAATAAGTGCGTATTGTGAGCGACACAACGTAATAGAGGCCTTGACATGCCAGCCTGGGCCTGGGCTGGCAGGCAATTTAAGGAGCTTAGACTTCTGCATCACAGTGAGATTCGTTGCGAGTTTGTAGATCTGCTATTTGCACTATTCATTGTATGACGAAGAACGTAAGTGGTTAAAAAATGGTAAATAACTAAAATAAAATGATAATGCATCAGACAATCGTTTAACAGCCTAAACACAACATTTGTTATCTCCTCAGTCAACTGGCATTCTTATAATTCATTACTACTACTACTACTGGGTAGCAGGCCTACAGACTATCATGGCTCAGCTGTCAGGCTAAAACATGTCATCAACAAAATTTCTCCAGTAGATTAAAATATTTACCAGCATGTTTTCATGATGTTGTGCCATTGTGCATCACAAACACAACAGCAAACCTTCGCAAGGACACATCAGTAGAATCCTCAGTGCTAATGTAACTCTGAGCGGAATATACCCTAGCCTTTCTTTTTTTTTTGGTAAATAAATACAGTTTATTTTAGTGTATGCATGCTGGTCGGAGGTGCACGAAAAGTGTGAGTCTCAGAAAGATTAAAAAAAATGCTGACTCAATGTGGCAAGATGACTCCTTTGAGATGGTTTGGTTTCACACAGACCGTAAAAATGTACGAACACTGTGAACTTGAACTCCCCCCTCAATAGCTTGACATTCAGTGAACTTTTCTTGGTGACATAAAAGTCACAGTATGGATGTATGAATTAAAGCTTTTATTATAGAAGAGGGAGGACTTAATACATAGGAAATTATATACACACACACACACACACACACACACACGCACACACACACACACACACACACACACGTGCGTGTGTGCGTGTGTGCGTGCGTGTGTAGCTTTGTATATTTTGTAGCTGTCAGTGTTTTTCTCTTTTTGTGTTCCCAGTTTTGGTGCTACGCATAAAACAAAACAAAATAACATATGTTTCTATGCTTTTATATGATAAACGTACGTGTCCATGGCTAGGAGAAAGTTCAGGACAAAGAAACATGCCACAATTTTAGCCCATTGTGGGGGTAGGATCAGAATTGTCACATGGATAAATAACACTGGAGCGCTGTACCTTCATGAGGGAAGTATTTGCAGAGAGCGCTGTTTGTAACAGGGTATAATGCATTTCATTGTGGTTTCCCATCAAAGAAATGAATTCGTTTGGAAGTGCCTGACATTCTGGAATCTGAATGCAGCCAGCCAGACTTTTCATTTAAGAGTCAAAGCGTTCACAATTAACCACTTTCAGCCTGGCATCCATATTTCGGCTATTTCAAATTCTTTCTAAAAGATTTCAAAAAGATAAAAAATGTTCACAATTTTGGTAACCGATAACCAAGCAGTTAGGGTGCATACCACATGGGCGCAAATGCTCTGATCAGCGAGTCACCAGTTTGATTCCCGGCTGTCCGGAACATTTGCTGTGCTGTATGGCATTCCCCTACTCCGTATTTCCTGTCTCTCTACACAAGACATGCCAAAATGCCAAAACATAGCCGTTCTACAAGCTCACAATTGCTTACAACACTCTGTGAGCTTGTGCTTCGGCTTAAGAAGTTAAAAGGAGATGGACAGCAAGTGAGAAGAGAGAATCAGGTGCCAATACATCTTCAAAGAGCTGAAAAAAAACGAGAGAAGACAGGATGAGCGAGAAAAGAGAGAAGAGAAGTGGTGAAGCAGCTCTGTGTGGGGAAGATGAAGGGAAGGACAGTCAGGATTAGGCCGGTCACAATTAATACATAATCGCCTGATCGCAATTATTTGAGATAACAGCTTCTTTTTTTTTGCAATAATCGTCAGAAAAGTCTAAATTGTTTCATACATTTTCAAACATAAAAGAAAACACGTTGAGATTGTAGATGGGATAGATGAGTGGGTAGAGAGGCTGTCTGCAATCAGAAGGTTGTCCGCTCACAACCGTGTTATTTTAGCTATTTAAAAGAAAAGTTGTGACATATTTGGGGACATTTGACACACCCAGAATCAGGACATTCTATATACTAGACCATACCCGTAGGGGGATATGAGCACCCAAGCCCCGGTGAAGGGCGCAGGCGAAAGTACAGACCTTGCTGCTTGTTTCTTGCGCGAAACCTGGCAACGTCATCTCCCATTGTTTGACACATAATGCACAGAGTTTAGCGCGAGCCGTCGCGCGAACACACAGGCGCGAGCCGTCGCGAGCGTGCGCACGCGCACACACACACACACACACACACACACACACAGAATGGGTGTTTGGAATGGATGCGACGCATGCGCAGTTTGATCGGGCACAGACCAAGACACGACCCAAGACAGAGGTTAGTCAAATTATAGGAGGATTCAGGATATAAATGGGTCAATTTGTGTGTTTCTAAATTAAAAGGATAAATGTTGTATAGTGAGAAATATGTTATTAATTTTAGCTAACCATTGACAGCGCAGGGGTGGGTTGCTAATTATCTATGATAAGATTTTCAGCAACATCCTGCTTCACATGCAGACAGTCAGCTAAAAACACATTAGTTTCCGGAGCAACCACTCTCACTGTTGGTCACCAAGCAGCTTCACTGGAGCAACAGTGCCTTGCTCCCGGGCGCCTTGAGGGTAGCTGATAAGGTTAGGTAGAACCTCTCTCATTTACTTTCTCACTCTTTAAAAGACCTAGAGCATGCATACAACTGTGTCACGCATGCGCACACTTGACACTTTACCCTGATATAATGGAGACTATGTTTTGCACGTCCGTCCGTGTGTCCGTCTGTGAACAGCTAATCTCCGGCACCGTTGGCGTGATCGCAGCGAAACTGTGCACACACACTCCCTGAATGCCAGAGCATAACCTCTGCCCCAAGTTTTTCACATGGGCCTGTTATAGCGCCACCAGGAGGCCATTTTTTTCAAAACACATTTTTTGACAGAACTCCTACAGATTTTATCCAAACATCACGGAAATCGGTACACAGTATCTCTATAGTCATTAAACAAAAAGTTTAATCCATCCTGATTGGCTAAGATTCACTTCAAAAGTTTGCAGGGGTGCTCCATTTTTAACAAAATGCCTCAAATCATGAACACATTGTGCGATTTCGATGAAATCTTGCATGCACATTCCCACTAGACGAGGAAGAAATGCCACTTGAAGATTTTAAAATCAGCCTCATGGTGGCGCTATAACATGCCAATTCGTGTTTTTACCTCTAACTGCACCGATCTATGTAAAACTTTGTATGCGCACTCCCTAGAGGCCAAGGAAAAACCTTTGCCCTGTATTTTTCACGTCTGCCTTTTATAGTGCCACAAGGAGGCTGACTTATGTAAAACACTTTGACAATTTGATATTACTCCTTCAGATGTTATCCAAATTTCATGCAAATCTCATCAAATTTCATGCTCTCTATATCTCCATCCTGATTGGCTAAGATTGACATCTAAAGGTTGTAGAAGTGGCCTGTTTTGAACAAAATGCCGCAAATCATGAACGCAGCGTCCGATTGTGGTGAAACTTTGCACGCACATCTGTGTGTCTGCCATCCCAAACACCTAGCTCTTTTAATGTTCTACCACAGGTCACTTTTTTATGTGTCTGCCATCCCAAACACCTAGCTCTTTTAATGTTCTACCACAGGTCACTTTTAATTCACATATTTTAGCGTGAGAGATCGCATGCAAATATGGTGCCTACTATACGCATGCAAACACATGCTTACATGATTACAGGTTTGGCCAGCAACGGGCAAAAAAAGTGTTTTAAACCTCCAGTTCGCAACTTAATGGTTGCAATGTTGTGAAAACAAATAGCGTCCCAGTCGTATCATTTCCAGTAGAAAAAATGTGTTGTGTTGTCTTTGTCTGTCTTCAACTCCACATGCTGCCAAAGCTCTCATCATCTTCTGAATTATGCTATAATTTTGACCACGCTATTCTTTTTCTTTCCATTAGATATTGCCGGTGATGCAGGAAAGGGTTGTTTGTCTGCCATTGATTCAACTCTTGCTCAACATTTGCATCTAGAATGCCAAGGTCAATGCCAATGTTGGTTCACGACTGGTTCACAAATTACTTTTATAAAATGCAGAATTAAAGAAAAACTCAGACTGATCCTGATATTGTTTAAAGAATGCTGTTTGTGAATGTAGAATTTGAGGGTATAAACACAGTGTACACTTCTGTCACAGAAGCTCTTTCTACGATTCCTATCAATTAACCATGACCATACCCTGATAAAATAACAGAAAATGATGAACCCAAGCTTTAACTTGCGTAAAGCAGCAGCAACATAGCACACTCTGTTTGTCTTATCTGTTTGGCCGCCTCTCCCTCTTTCCCTGCCCATCAGTTCAATCTCTGGCAGAGAAGTAAGAGAGGATTTTCCTCTCATCTCACCATCTTTCAGTTCATTGTAGAAGATGTGTCCTTACTCCTTACTCATCTGTGCCTTTCGACATCTCTCCTTTCCTCAATTAATTAAAAAAAACTCTGCTCCCTATCTCACCTCTATTTTACTTTTGTACATCAGTTCTACCTTGCATTGCACAGCGAATGCATGAACCTGTTTTGGCCTGGAATGTATTTTACTCATCTCTTAGATGCTTACATTTGTGTCCATTTTAATTCATTCTCATTAAAGGGGTTATAAAACGATAGTCGGCTGATTTTTTTCACGCCTCACTTTGCGAGCAAAGTGGAACCGAGTCGAACTAAATGTAGTGCCTCAACTCCCACAACAAGTGCTTGTCAGGGTGGGGGATCCCCAGTTTATGATTATTTTGGGGGGTCACAGCCTGAAAAGGTTGACAATCACTGCTTTAGAGTAGATTAAAACATCTAGACATTTAAATAGTTGATCTTGAAAGGATCTCCAGGAGGCTTCACGTATATACTGTACAGCATAGGGCAGCCATCGATTGCACTTAACTGCCAAGTTGAAGGCGTAATTTTGTGTGAGATGGCCAAATCATTGGGAATTCCCCCTATAGGAATTGTGTCCCAGAGCTCTTACTATTTATTCCCCCTACTGCCTCAGTTCTGTTCCACGAGTGGCCCTTTCTGACAGGTCACCAACGGCTGCAAATAGGATGTCAATCAAAAGGAAGGGTGACGGTTATAAGTGGGCGTACTGGGACGGGCCTTAAGGTATGTGAAGTCTGAATGGAATTGAGTGACAGCAACTCTTGAAGGTCCAGGACCAATTGATCTAATATCTACAGAGACTTGTATAATAAATCTTGCCTAACAAACAACACACATGCAAATGCATTAACTCTGCGACTAAATCATGCAGTATTGTGGTGCATAAGGCTGAAAAAGAAAATACAAGCTTACCGTTGCATCACAAATACAGTACTGTAACAGCATTCTAAAATGAGCCCACTCCACCTGCTCAATTTTCTTGTCATATCCTACTTCACACATAAAATACTGTGTATTTCACATGTTCCTCTTTTTAGTGGCTGGGTGTGCAACGGTACATCCTTATAATAAATGTGGGACAATTCAACATTTTCATCATCTGGCAACCACTCACAGAGAAATGTGGGTGTTGTGTTCTACCATAGCCATTCAGCTGTACTTGTTTGAAAAATAATAAAAGCTCCAGTGTTCCCATTCATATGGGCATCATTATACTCACTTACACTCTTTCTTTGCCTTGTGCACAGCCTTCCTCTTCTTAACCATGCTGCTATACAAGCCTGAACTAAATCAATGGTAATCTTGATCTAAAAGAGCACAGTTCTCTCTCTGGAGGACTGTCCTGCCTTAGGGGAACGTATGTACTCGGGGACCTCTTTGTGTGTATTGGTTTACATTAGACCACATGGTGGATGCAAGGACACAGCTTAGCAAGCTAATTGTAAAAGCAGCAGCGCCTGTCTCAGGTTCGTCCCCATAGGAATACACTTGTCAGGGATGTACTCTACGGTAAAGAGAAATAGAGGATAACATGCATTCAAGCCATACACACAAGGGATGGAACAGGCAGGGACACTCACTGTCCTCAAACTAACTGGAACATTGTCATTTTAAAGTTGGTGGAAGAATTCAAAGTAGCAGCCCGACAGCAAAAGCTACCCTACGGATAATGTTCACCCATTGTGCGCCCCATTGTGCGACTATCACTGTGAAAAAATGCCACACTGTAACAGGAGATGGTAAATAATATTTTTTGGAGTGAAAACTTTAAGACTGTGGTTATAGAATAGAATCCTTGGGGTTTCTGATAGTATCTGATAGTATAACCCAGCCCACCTAGCCTGAATGGTACCAATATCAGATACCCCAATATAATATCCGATATTAGTATTGACCATATCATGCCCAGCCCACCAACGGCTGGGCGATATGGACAAAATCATTTATCAAAATATTTGACCAAATACCTGGATATGATATGGATAGTGTCATCTTTTCTTTTTTCTTATCTTCAAAAATAGCAGATCTATAAGCTCACAACACAACGTAATTTTGTTTTGTTTTTGTAAGTATTTTTTTTATTATTATTATTATTCTTTTCTCTGCTCACTCCACACTCGATCCTCCAGCTTAACCCGGAAATGTGTTTATGTTTGTGTCCCACATGGTAACTTGCTTTTGGAGGAGCCGAGACCGGGGAGAGAGTGAGCTCCGCGAGCCGCTTGCAGCGCCGTCACAGTGTACATCCAGTGTAGACTTCAGCATGTTCTTGTCCGCTTGCCAGACGAGAACAGTTTTGTTTTGCTATTGGATAGACCATCTCTTCGGGCTATGGGATGGAGACAATGACTACGCTGTCTGGGAGATGGGGTCTAAAAGCTGTGCCGTGTCGCAGACTTCAAAGGGATGTTTTAGAGCCGACGAAACTTTGATCTTTGTGCTAAAATGTAAACATAACGTGCCTGCATGCGTGTGCTGAACGGTCTGAGAGTGAAAGTGTCCCACTTGATTAAACTGCAGAGATACTGAAGTGCATTTATATATATATGAATAACAGTGATCAAAGCTACTGAAGCAACAAATTAAATAATAAGTTGATCTTTATTTATACAATCATGCTGTTTGTTGTGCATGGTGGGGGCTGGAATGCATGTCAAACAGCTCATATAAATACAGCATCTAATGTACGTACAACAAGCAGGCAGGAATGTGAGTATTGGAAGGTGCCTGTCAGTCCAACCTGCTTGATTACTCCGGACTCGCATCTAATCCTCACCTCCTTGCTCCGAGGCGGGACTAATTTCTGCCAGTCCTTGCAGGAATTGCCCCGGCCGGCCTCCGACGAGAGGCCGGCCGGGATACAGTACACCAGGGTTCCCCAATTGGCGGCCCGTGGGCCATGTGCGGCCCGCGAGAGGCAACTGTGCGGCCCGCGACGACTCCAGTCATTAAAAAAAAAAAAATGTTTTTTTTTTTAATTTTTGAAAAAGAAAAATCTGTATTACTGTTCAAGCAGACTAACAAACACATTTGTTGTTGATTCTGGACTTGATTTTCAGTATGTACAACTGGCTGCTGTTAATCTGTATTACTTTTCAAGCAGACTTATTGTTTCCAGAGTGCATTTTTTCCTTGTGTGACCCTCAACACAGGATTTAAGAATCCCAGGCCTAAAATAACACAGTGTCAAATTAGCTTGATTAGAGAAAAAAAAAAACTAATAAAAAACTAAAAATGTTGTGCACGCGCGCTTTGTGCGCGTGCACGATTTCAGCGCCCGCGCGCGCGCCTCGGCTTGGTACCCGAGACATAATTTGGCCCTTGGGGAAAAGTAATAGGGGAACCCTGCAGTACACGAATGGCGTATCCTGCACGACACTACAATGAAAACAGACTCAAGTCCCGCCGCTCGCCATCCCTTCAATAAGGCGGCACAAGAGATGCTCAGTTCCGTCCCCGAGGACTTGTCAACAAGCACATGGCCGGCGGCATACAAATAAACTATGAAACAGTGGGGCTTGGCAGACGGGGCAGCGGGTGCTTTGAGCCCGAGTTGACTGCCGGACCAATAATCTCCACCTGTTCCACGCACAGACCATCTTTGGACGCGGGCCCCTTCCAAGTGGGACCAGTGACAAGTGTGTGGCTGCACAAAACTGAGTTAGACACTTGAGGATGTTACGCGAAATAAGAAGAAGATATACAAGTGATATATTACCCAGACCTACTTCGACCCAAACCCGTGGGAATCACATAGGAATCACATAGCCAGAGGTCTGGAGACATCGGGCTCTATTCTGGGCAAGGCTATACCCGCACCCGCAGCCCACTACCCGTGAAATACTGCCCGTTACCCGTGAATTACGGATAAGGGAGTCCCCTGTCCACTGTCCCCAAACGGTATTTTGCGGCCGCTATACCCGCTATTCATTATGCAGACCCAAAATTGCTACAGTATTTTGCCCACACACGTTTGGTAAAGTGCATAGATTCAAAAACCACCCGCTATGCCAAATGTGTTTGGTAGAGCGCGCCTGCAATGGACATGCCGGGGCACACAACGGCACAACATTCAAAGGCTCCCTCTCTCCTAATTCTCAACAAATCTCTGTGATTAAAATGTTCCTATAATCAGCAGTAGGGAGTGTCAATTCCTTGTGTCCATTGTGTTTGTGCGGCGCGCAATGCAATGCTCTCCAAAATACACACTTCAGTTTTATTCATCGATTATGCTGGAAATAATGAGCTGATTACAATAATATAAAATTCTCTCTAATCAGTAACATGTAGGTGATACTTGAGTTGCGTGAGTTCATGTTGGAACATGAGCAGTGTTGTGAGGAATAAGCAACCAGGTCTATGAAAACAAGCCCAAAAGAAGCGACTCCAGGTCACTCACATGAGCACTTCTTCAAACATATTATATTTCTGTCGGCTATTAAACAATGTGCATATTCATATGTTATTTCAAAATAGACGATCTACAAGCTCACAATCGCAACTACCATTATTAACTTCACAGACAAACAAGCCTAATGTGGCTTATAATAAGCAGACCTGGCAACTCTGGCAGAGAGGGAGAGAGCACACGAAGATTGCATTGGGGATAATGGCTTGCGCAGTCTTCTCTTAAAGGCAATGGCATCTGGCACGGTGATTGGTTTTATTATTATAACGGCCAAACCACACCTATGCATAATATAACGGGTAGTGCAGGTGTTTTGCGGATAAGGCTAGTGTCCCAAAATAGTAACTTTGTCACGGGAACGCCCCTTGCACCACCCTAAATCTCCAAATAGTGGATTTAGCCAGTCTGGCCCTAAAACTAGCCCAAAAATGTTCCCCACATACAGTAATATAGCTGCAGGCTTGCCCTGCTCACACTGTCCAACCTACGGTCTTAGCTTCTGTGATGGAATAACCAGAGTGCTGTAACACCACTCATTTCAGCTAAGTCAGCTTGATTCGGTTGAGCTTCATACCCCACCATGAGTGAGATCACTCGAGTGCAAGCTTATGCCCCCGAGATGTGCAGTAATATTAATGGGTTCTCCGCTTTTTTTTTCCCATTAAAGTTTGGGTGTATTAGGGCAATTTCTTTTTTCGTTTTTTTTTTTTAAGAAAGTTAAACAAAAGTGCTGTCCTGGATTCTCTATTCATGGATTGTTATTCAGAGCATTCAGCACCCTGGCAGAATTATATAAGTCGCGTTGGGTGAAATGTGTTTCGGCTGAGGTCGGTGTAAGGAAATACGCTCCAGGGCAGCCTCCGCTCCCACGACTCTGTCGAGATTGAGGTCTTGTCTTCTTGTCCCGTTCGCAACTTTGAGACCAGTGAAGACGTGTCATTCATGCTGTGGGAACTACGACGCCCACGCGCTCCCACATACGCCAATATGGAACCCTCTAAGGTCTACACTGTCCTTGACACTGGATTACATGCGAACGCACACAGGCTATATTCCTGCACACAAAGTGTATACACCATGTATATACCATGTCCTCGAGCACACGCACCAGTTTGTGATGCACACGCATGCCACACTTGCCCTCCGAGGGTACCGAACTTTCGCCCACTCTGATTAAAATGTGACTCTGCTCGCTTATTGCCCCACTCCTTTTTCCTCTTCTGTCAGCCATTGATTTCTCCGGCTTGATCTAATCCCGTGTTCACATAGCTGAGCATTAATTAAAGCAGGAGATGGAGTGGAAAGGGAAATGGGGGGGTTGTGGGGAGGGAGACTCAAAGGGGAAACGTCTCTTCTTTTAGACAGAGAAAGAGAGAGAGAAAGTGAGATTTCCCAGTATCTCTGAGTCAGCTGGTAGCTTTTATTTCATTTGTCTGCAACCTCAAGGTCTCTCTCGAAATGCTTGTAAAGTGAGTTTTGAGGATCAAACCTATATCTTTACCAAACACCCCCACACTCACCTCGCCCCATCTTCTCTCATCTTAGTCTCTTGATAGCTATATATTTTTTACTCTCCTCCTCTCTCCCTCTGTCAGGGTCTAGGCTGTTTGGTTCTGAGACGGCGGTATCTGTCACTCTAAAAATGAGGCCCAATGCCGAAAAGAGCACTAGATCTCATTTTGCTTTTATGGAAACCTGATTGAAGACGGTTGAAAGGCTCTGGGCTGCTCGGCTGGACGTATGGCTGGGCTGGCTGTCATGTGGACAAAGGAGGAGAGAAATGGCTTACGTGCCTGCCACTCACTGTTGGGAGAGGACTGGCACCCAACGGTGCACCCTGTATACGTCTGTGTGGCTCTCCTGCCATCTACTGGGACTCGTCGGAGTTGCAGCTTGGAAAAAGGCAGGAGGAGGGTAGCCTGGCGTAGCCAGACTATATCACTGCGTGGATATGAGTCTGGTGCTTCCATGAGGACGTTTTTTTCCCAAAGGGGCGGGATCAAAACAATGGCCCTCGACACAATTGGTTAGACCTACAACCAACTACCAATTACAGTCTCCCATATTCGAATACTGGGCCCTGATTGGTCACCCACGTCTTCTGGAGCAGGAAATGGATTCTCTATGGAGCGGTGCCAGACCCAAATCCCAGAGTGCAATTTTTTTTTGCACTCGCAGATTCGTCTGGTCCCAGGCTAGGAGGAGGGTATAGTAAATGTACAGAGTCCTGCGAAAGATTTGTAGGCCATACCATGACTGTCTGAAGAAGAGTTGAAACGTCCAGACAGATATCATTCCTCAATTTATTTGGGTAAAAACAGAGCCTCCTGACAGCAGCCTGCCGGCCTGGAGTGCACAGTCAAGTTACATTTTCAGTTAGCCTAATATGTAGACGAATCCACAGAGCACTGCCTGTCGCTGCGGTGTCGCGGAGGGGCACCCGCTTGGCACTGCAGTTGTGATTGGCGCTCTGTGGATTTGCCTAAAGCAGTGGTTCTCAACCAGTGGTCCGGGGACCACCAGTGGTCCTTGAGGGGGTTCCAGGGGGTCCCCAGTCAAAATAATAGTTAGAAACTAAATTGACCCTTATGTGTCTGTAACTCTGAGAGTGTACAAATGGAACCAAATGGACCCGTTAGGGTCCATTTGGTTCCATTTGTACACTCTCAGAGTTAAATGAACACTAATGATGATGATATAGTGTAGATTGGGACCCCCAAGAAATCGAAATGGTTGAGTCCCTGGCATATCTTTTCAAATGGGCGTCCGTGGGCTAATATGTGTCAATTTGGGGGTCCTTGACGCAAACATTTTTAAAACCACTGGTCTATAGAGAGGCCTATGCATGCAGATGTGAAGAAGAGAGGCAGATCCATGTGGGTGTGTCAACCCATGGACCCCCAGACGAGGTAATTGGATCAACCTTTGATCAGTTTGCTAATTTGTCTCATGTTGTTTGATCAGTGGAGACATCATTATCTATGTGTTGCCACAGGAAGGGAGGGAGTGAAGACAGTGGGTAGTTGCTCTGTTGGACCTTTGCAACTAACTACATGGGGTCCCTCTGTACAAAGCATCCAGATTAACAGTGAAAAATTGCTCACAGTAGGATCTCACTTGCTTAAAATGGAGACTCCCGTGACAGACAGTTAAGACTGAGTTAAAACATTATAGGTAAATACATCTTCATGATTCAGTTTACAAAATCCAACAATATGGGGTCCAAATCTACCACAAGGGGAAGATGGTGGATGCCACAGATGAGAGACGCGAGAGACGTTTTGTGTTCGTCTGTTAATTACGAGTCAGTGAAATGGCTTAATGATCTCTATCATTCATGACCTTGGTACAAAATGAACCCGTTCCACAACTTTCTTCTTGTTTATACAAAACTAAAAGCATACTCTCTCTCTTTCTCTCTCTCTTTGTCTGTCTGTCTCTCTCTCTCAGGATATGCCATACTTCATTTTCATGATAGTGAAAGAGAGGTTAAAGACAGTACAGTAAAGGAGGAGAGGATAGGATAACACTCTATTAACCCCCTAAGGGGCCAAATTCAGGGTGTCACAGCAGTACAGCATAATAAGAGTAAAAAGTAAAAATGTTCAACGTAGACAAAACAGCAATAAATAAACCATACAATGTGCAGATACACCAAAGACAATAAATAATAAACACTCACACACATGCACCCTAGCAAGTACACCCACCCCGCACGCACAACACAATTCAAGCAGTAGTACACTATGTACACATATACTCGATCGCAAATAAACCCCCACACACACAGTGGTGTAAAGTAACTAAGTACATTTACTCAAGTACTGTACTTAAGTACAATTTTGAGGTATTTGTGTATTTCCAATTTCCAATACTTTTACATACATCTCAGAGGCAAATATTGTACTTTTACTCCACTACAATTATTTGACAACTAGTTAGTCTGTAGATTTATATTATTATTATAAAACATACATTAACCACTTCAGCCCTATATATATTTCGGCCCTTTGAAAATAGCCGATCTACAAGCTCACAATGCGTCGCGATGCGACACATAGTAGAAATCTGCTATTCCAAAATATTTGTATACATTCGAAAACTTGAAATGGGACATTCTGCACAATAAGTACTGTTACTTTTGGTACTTTAAGTGCATTTTGATACGAATACTTTTTACTCAAGTACATTTTGAATTCCAGTCTTTTACTTGTAACAGAGTATTTCTACATTGCAGTGTTGATACTTTTACCTAAGTAAAAAATGTGAGCACTTTTTCCACCACTGTCCCTTGCAAATAACCCCCCCCCCCCCACACCCACACACACACACACACACACACACACACACACACACACAGGGGCAGTCCATGAATGTAAGGGGAGAATCTGGCATTATACTGTCTGGTGGCTGCTGGCGCAAAGGAAAAGCTGTAACGCTTGGCTTTGGCCCTGGGGACGCTGAGCCTCTGGCTGAATCTGCTCCCCCATCTGCCACAGCTCATTGAGAGAGTGGATGGGCGAGGTTTTCAGAGATTCGTCCTTTTTCTCTGCCACCGCCTCCAGCCTGTCCAGCTCTGTAGGCCAACAACCTTGAGTGCTGGTTACCACAGACTGACAGAACATCCTCAGTAGCCTGCAGCAAACGTTGAAGGACTTGAGACTCCTCAGGAAGAACAGCCTGCTCTGTCCTTCTCTGTAGAGAGCCTCTGTGTTGCCCTTCCAGTTCTGTACATTTTTATAGGAGCAAGTAAGTCGGAGAGGCTTATTGTCGTTATCAGCCGAGAACGCAGTCTATGAAATGGGACATTCTGCATAATGAGTACTTCTACTTTTGGTACTTTAAGTACATTTTCATGCCAATACTTCTGTACTTTTACTCAAGTACATTTTGAATTCAGGACTTTTACCTGTAACAGAGTATTTCTATATTGCAGTATTGATACTTTTACTTAAGTAAAATATTTGAGTGCTTTTTCCACCACTGCATGTCATGGTCTATTTGCATAGCTGAGAGCTTCTCCGCGAGCAGAAGACAAAGAACATGACTCTCACAGTGTTCTCCAGGTGTGAGGAAGCCCTGTGCAGCAGCAGGTAGATGTCGTCCATGCCAAATTATGATTATGATTCTGGCGTCAGGTGTCCCTTCTTGGGCATAGGAGCCAGAATAATCCCTGCAAGCTCTCCTGCGGTCCCCCAAGAATTCGTTAAATTCAGTGTTGATGTGTGTGCGTGACAGACGCGTCGGTACGCTTATGAAAATACGGAACAAATCACATCCCGTGACGTTTCAAAATGGAACGCAAGATTTAATTGTCAATTAAAGGAAGATTCTTTATTTTACAGGATGAGTGGCAACCTTCATTCCTAGTAAGTCTGGTTTAGCACACACGCATGCAAAGAGTAGCTGATGTAACTCTCGCTATGCTAGGCTACAAATGTACTCTAAAAACTAGTGATCTAATTAAAACTAGTGGTCTAGAATTAAAAAGTTAACGATAAAAGCAGGTTGACAACGTATTAGAAAAGTGGAGAGCTAAAGAGTCCAATTGGAGTTGGTCTAACAGGCAGCCACTCGCAGTGGCTGCGGCACTTTGATGGTCAAAGGTTCTGCTAATGTATGCTATAACCTACAGTATATCGTCTCTGTCGGGTGGAAACCTCATATGTCCAAAACAGTTTCTTTTTCAGTTTTACTTTTGATGCTTTTGTGTGATGCTGTAATATGATCGAATAGGCCAGGTCATTAGTTTACGAGAAAAAAAAACTAAAAGTTAAAATATGGAGATAAGAGGTTTCTGCCTGACAGCCATGATATATTGTATGCTATCCATGATACCAAATCTTAGGACATTTGAATATGGCCAGGATAGTGGTTTAAAGGAGAAATACAGCCCTCGGCTATAAACTTTCATGTTCTCGCTCACCACTGCTCTGGCTGTCCCTCTCTCTCTTTGCTCACGGACCAAGTCTGTCTTATGCCAATAGTCTAATGGCTCCTTTGGTCAGCAAACTTCACTGATAACCCTGACTCTTGAACATGCCAAATACTGCCTTCCTATCTCAATAGACTCTAGAAACAGCAGCCATATTGGAAAGAAATTGGGCCCTCTTCCTTAATTCCTTCACAGGTGTTACCAATGATACTGATGATGGCTCTGTTCCATTCTGGTCAAACAAGAGTCAGGGTGCTGATATATTGTGCATGTTGGCTCACTGGAAACACTCTGCTACACCAGTGGGTCTCAAAGTGTGGTCCAAGGCGCCACCGTATCTTAGCAACAACTACAGCGCTCACTCTCATTGGTCGTGTCACGCTAAGAGCAGTCTCCAGACAATGGCATCGCAGACAGCTTGCTGTTACTGCTGTAGCCATCACAGGCAGTTGCAGCACGACGGACAGGGCGCTGTGATAGCTGCCATGTCGCTAACGCTAACGTGGTTGTCATGCCTGCAGCGGCTGTGCAATCACTTTGTCAACAATGCACGTTCGTGTGGTGAATGTCAATATTGCTGCTCAGTTCGTCCATTGTAGATGGTGTATGTTTATGTGTGTCTTCTGGAGAACTATGTAGCTCCACAGCAACTACAGTAACTAACGTAATGGCAGGACCGCCCCGTGCAACGCATGTTAGGCTGCATTATGGTCATGTAGTAATTTCAGATAATTTCGCTCCGATTAGAGCAGTGCTTATCAACCCTTTCACGCCGCCCCCCCCCCCCCCCCCCCCCCAAATACACGTACTTGATCTGGGACCCCCCCATTCTGTTTGACTCCGTTCCACAAGTAAATATTGTGAAAATAGCCGATCTACAAGCTCGAAACGCCTCACGTTGAGAGGCTTTGTAAGCTTGTAGATCGGCTATTTTCTACATGATTGCCTCTTTCTTACATTCTTTGCCAATGTGGCCCATGTTTTCATAGTATAGTTTGTTGACTACTTCTGTTGCAGAAATGGCCATTTCCTTTACTTTCGTTTTTTTATTGTCTCCGCCAGGCCGAAAGGCATGGCGCAAGACTATGTTTCACCCCCTGTCCGTCCGTCTGTGATAGCTAATCTCTCACATCGTTGACTTGATCGCAGCAAAATAACAGCCCGATGTGGAGAGTCAGTGAGAGCTGGATAAACGAGGTAAAATGTGTCAAAAGGAGTCTGTACGGCTGTCGATAAATGAACACATGACGTCGGTGGGAGAGGAGATATTGTGTCTTTTGGACAAACAGCAGCTTGGTGCTGATGTTTGTTGTGTGAAGCAGCTTAATGTCAGAGTGTTTGTGTTGGAGCGCCTCAGTGCGGCTGCAGAGTTCATGTGCAACCTCTTCCAGAGAGACACAGAGACACTAGAAACTCTGCTGGGGAAAAAAAACACTGCTGGGCATTGACTTTCATATGGACATTGATCTACACACTGCAGGTATATCTGCTACACACACAACATCAAACTACACACTGCAGGTATGATGCAGCGTTTGCAATACAGCCAGCATGCCAGCGTAGTTCCCATATGGTTTCAAGGTGGGCTAAACCATATGGACCCCATGTCAGCAATGTCAGCGGCATCCACTTCAGTCCCAACTGCGATGCCCATGCAGGCTATAAGTAGCTTCTACCTGGCCCTTAGGTGGGCCCCAACTAGCCATGTTTATGTGGGACCAAGGCGGGTCCTAACTGGGTTTGCCCATGCAGGCTTTAACTGGGTTCTACCTGGGCCCTAGGTGTACCCTAACCAACCACAGTGCAGTGCCCATCGCTCCAATTGTTGTGACGTCAGGGCTCTCAATACTGCACATTGGTGGAGGAGGAGGGGCCGCAGGGCGACCGCACACATCGCTGAACCAATGGTAGCCCACGGATGTTTCCTCTGGGGATTTACAATCTGCCCCTCTATGCCACATATCATCCGCACTACAGGGTCTTCACTGACCGAGCCACGGCCCCACTGACCCTCATGACGCTACGCCACTTATATGAGTTGCCAAGTGGCCGCGGGCGCAACGTGGGCGTGGCCGCGGGCTAGACGCGAGCCCCCGCATAGCGGGGGCGAGCTTCTAGTTAGAATAATTGGTAACACCTGTGAAGGAAGTAAGGAAGAGGCCCCAATTTCTTTCCAATATGGCTGCTGTGCATAGAGCCAATTGTAAATGAAAGTCCTGGGACAGGGTATAATAATGCATCCACTCCACATTTTGCTCTGATGATGATGGGGGTAAATTGTGAAGTGTGCCGTGACTGCCCTTGGGCCTGAACACCATGAGAACTTCATATGGCTTCTTCTGGTTGGCAGCAGCTGTCTCCTGCCAATTAGAGATGTCACGTGTTGGTGTTTTACATCTGTGTGTGTTTGTGTGTGCATGTGTGTAGGAGGGGACCACTTTCTCCCATTATCTTCACCCACCACCCCAAGGCCATATCATGTGTCATCCCAGGCATCATTCTCCTGCCAATGCTCACACACATACAGCGAACATACACATAAACAAACGTCAGTGGTGGAAAGAAACTAAGTACATTTACTCAAGTACTGTACTTAAGCACGATGTTGAGGTATTTTTTACTTACTGGAGTACTTCCAATTTTCTATCATTTTACTTCTACTCCACTATGTCGCAAAGGCAAATATTGTCCTTTTACTCCACTATAATTATTTGAAAACTTTAGTTACTAGTTACTTTGTAGATTTTGTAGATTTTGATTATTATTACAAAACCACTTCAGACCTATATATATATACTGTATATACGTATATATACTTTGGCAATTTCAAAATAGCAGATGTATAAGCTCACAACGCTTTGCAAAGCGACGTGTTGTGAGCTTGTAGATTCGCTATTTTCAAAGGATTTTTATACATTTTATACATATACATATACATATCTTTTATACAACTTGCAAAATGGGACATTCTGCATAACGAGTACTTTCACTTTTGGTACTTAAAGCCTATTTTGATGCCAATACTTTTGTAATGTTTACGCAAGTACATTTTGAATACCAAACTTGTACTTGTATTTCTACAATAGGGGTATTGATACTTTTACTCAAGTAAAAAATGTGAGTACTTCTTCCTTCAGTGACAAACACATACATGCATGTGTCACACTTATGTACCCATGCTCCTGCCCCCACAAGCCTATGGCTGCCCCAGGGCACAGAAACACTCTTACTCCCTGTATCATCAATTCAGACCTAATTGCTGTCTACTGCATACGTGGACCTGACTCACAGTGGAGAGAAGACATGGAGAATGAACAGCAGGAGAAATGGCGAGGAAGCTGGTGAAAATGGCGAATTAATTGGCTGCTTGAGTCATATTCATGTAGGTGGAATTCATTTTTTCTTTTTCAGTAACAATAACATTTTATTCAAGTTAATCAGTCTGAAAGTTTAAAACATGCAGAGCTGCTCTATTGCTATCTCCGTCAGGCCATTATAAAGTTATATTATTTATGTTTAGACTTGTCCCTACAAAAGTCAAAAAAGAAAAAAAATCATGTTGAATTTCACTTCAACATACATTAGAATGAAATTGGAAAACTGGTTCCTCGATCACACTGCACAGAAGTCACAGATAAAGATGATTGATAGCATTCAGACTTTGGTAGAACCAAAGGAGTTTTTAATCGCTTTAAGCCTTCAAGGGCTTTAAAATATAAATATATTTCTTGCATTTCTCGATGCTGTAGTGCTGTAGGGCTGCTGAGAAACCTAAAAAATCTAAATCTGTGGTGATATACAGTAATAGCATCTGACAATCCCATGTGTTTTCCACTGTTAACTCATATACTGCCTAGAACGACTAAAACGACTTCTGTCCATAAGCCATGCCTGCCAAGAACGACTAAAACGACTTTTTAATTTTTTTTTTTTTTTTTTTTTTTTTTTTTTTTTTGACCCAAAGACCAAGGAGATATGATTTTTAGAAGATATAGACTCCCATCCACTTCCTTGTTAACTTAAAACTTAAAAATTCTGTATCTCGGCTCCTGAGTACTTTTTTTTTTCAATGAAAAATATGGCAGTGTTCAAACGCGGCCAGAATAATTCTGGCAGTGAATGAGTTAAGTTAAAGCCTGACTCAGGCAGATGAATATATGAGAGGAAGCTAAATGTTATCATTTTAGTGGTCGTTTTCCCCCTTGCCATGCACAGTGAGACAGCATATTTGACGTGGCTTGTATCGTTACACTTAAACTTAAGAAAGGAAACAGCAGGGACCAAAAGGTAGCCATTGCTCACGTGTCCTTTTGCCAGACTGCCTCTGTACTCTCATAGTGTAAGTTTGCCAAAATTCAAAAACATAACACCCCCCCCCCCC
Source organism: Gymnoscopelus microlampas (assembly GCF_963454915.1). NCBI lineage: Eukaryota > Metazoa > Chordata > Actinopteri > Myctophiformes > Myctophidae > Gymnoscopelus > Gymnoscopelus microlampas. Next base: position 15,876,373 of record NC_139949.1, on the reverse strand, counting down.
CCCCAACACACACACAATCCTCCAGCTTACAGGAGTAGCATGCCAGTCCAGGCAGCTGTGTTTGTGATGACCTTACCCAGTCTCCATGCCCATCCCTTCTGTTGGTCTGAATCAAGCCAAAGATACACACACATACTGTGTGTGCGGACACACACACACACACACACACACACACACACACACACACACACACACACACACACACACACACACACACACACACACACACACACACACACACACACACACACACACACACACACACACACACACACACACACACACACACACACACATTACATAATGAGATACCTGTACAATTATGCACACACATGCACACAGTCTTTATGCACACACATGCACACAGTCTTTATCCCATCACAAAAGTAATGACTAAAATGGTCATTGATGAATGCGCTTCGTAATTTCCGTGAGCAAAGACTAATGAATAAATATTCGGTCCCATAATAAGACACAAAAATCACTGCTGCATAAGATTATTTCCTGCCGTCACCGTCATCACAGAAATGGTTGTTTTCTTCAATTATCGTATGCAAAAATCAAAACGGCAATCACACATTTCACCCTTTCTGTGGTTCACTAAGTTGTTTGATTCTTTCTACTGTCACAAATGGAGCAGCAGCGTGGAGCCACAGAAAATACTTATGTATTAATGGTGTTTTTAATCATGTTGTTATTATTTGGGAGTTGGTAAACACTCCATACGCTGCAATCCAAGGAGACAAGGGCTGTAAAACTATTTGACATGGGAAAATGTAGGGACATTTATTTTGACAGAGCAACAAAGAAGCTCCCCGACCAAATTCAGACGTGCTGCTCTCCCCTTTGCAATTTAAACTGGCAGATACATACACTGTACATCAACAAAGGAGCATTTCTGCTCCCAATGTAATGACAGTTATGTTGAATCCAAAGCACATTCTCTCAGACTGTGACCTGTATTCTGATACTTGCAACAAACTATTCTCTCATCTGTCCACTCAACATGACAGCTTTTACAATCTAGGAATCCATCAGTAAAAAACATATTTTAGAAAAAGTGCTCCTCAGAGCACAGGTCTCTGCCGGGTCAGGTAGGTTATTGTGGCCTCCTGGTGGCGCTATAATGTGAAATAAAAAATCTGATGGTCTTGAGATTACAGCTGTTACTACCATTTTAACTGGAACCTTCTGTTTAAAAACCTTCTGTTGCCAAAACCTGCCCTCATGTTAATGGCAGGTTAAAGGGCCAGGCTCGCTAGCGGGTGGACAACCCAGTAAAGGGCCGTTCACACTGAGCACTATAACTATAAAGATATAGTTTTAAAAATCGTTCTCAGTCAAGTGGATGGCAGAGTTCACACCAACTATAAAAAAAATACAATGGCGAACGATATATTCTTGTTCCATAGTTATCGTTAGTTATAGGGCTCAGGACCAGAGGATTGGTCGAGCTACATCAACCTTCGCTAGGCTAAACCAGAGAGTATGGACCAATAGTAAACTGTCGACCCACATCAAGATGGCTGTCTACAGTGCATGCATCATCAGCATCCTGCTGTATGGGAGTGAGTCTTGGATTACATACTCAAGACAAGAAAGACTCCTCCATGCATTTCACACGCAAAAACCTCAGATGCATTCTTAACGTCAAATGGCAAGATCGTGTGACAAATGAGGAAGTCCTCAAACAAGCTCAGATGTCCAGCCTCTACACCATGTTGGGCCTTGTGACATGGTCTCTCGATACTGACGGCCGCTACTATAGTGCTCATAGTGAACGGCCCTTGACTAGGGGTCCTATCTTGGGCGAAGCCTTACCCGTTAGCAGTGGTGTAAAGTAATTAAGTACATTTACTCAAGTACTGTACTTAAGTACAATTCTGAGGTATTTGTACTTTATTTGAGTACTTCCAATTTCCAATACTTTTACTTCTACTCCACTACATCTCAGAGGCAAATATTGCACTTTTACTCCACTACAAGTATTTGAAAACTTTAGTTACTAGTTACTTTTCAGATATAAATTATGATGTAATGAAACATACAGTAACCACTTCAGCCCTATTTTATACCTAGGCTATTTGAAAATAGCAGATCTACAACATCACAACGCGTCACGGTGCGACGCGTTGTGAGCTTGTAGATCGGCTATTTTCAAATATTTAGTGTTTTTACTTTTGGTACTTTAAGTACATTTTGATGCCAATACTTTTGCACTTTTACTCAAGTACATTTTTAATTTTGGACTTTTACTTGTAACTGAGTATTTTTATATTGCAGTATTGGTACTTTTACTTAAGTAAAGAATTTGAGTACTTTTTCCACCACTGCCCGTTAGCCTTACCCGCTACCCGTGAATTATGCACAAGGCAGCTGGCACTGTCCCTAAGCGGTATCTTACGGCCGCACTACCCGCTATACATTATGACTCCTTTATTTGCGCCTGCAGGTGTGCCCGTGGGCGTGTTGTTGCGCTTTCCCTGAAATTGCTATCTTGCCCACACACGTTTGGGGCACCGCCAATGGCATCTGGCACGGTGATTGGTTTTATTAATGTAACGCCCAAACCATACCTATGCATAATGTAACGGGTAGCGCAGGTGTTTTAGGCTGGTGTACCGAAGATAGCAACCTTTGCACGGGAACGCCCCTTGCATGGCGCAAATCCCCATATAGTGGGTTTAGCCACTCTTGGCAAAAATAGGGCCCTAGCTGTTTATCATGGCATCAGCTAATGGGGAACAAATAAACATGCAACTGTACTGAAATGTTTTGTTTGAATAACGAACATTGTATTTTTAATTGTGCATTGTGTCTTATACCTCAATTATGAGTGATCCCAATTGGCTGTAACTGTTATTAAGGTCATGTGGAATGACACAAACATTCTCTCTATCTGCCTAGCCAATGAAATCATACTGTGGGAGAAGATAAGCTTAATTGGTTTGACCAAACAGAGTGAGTGACTTCATAATTCCTGCCGGCTCAAGTACCTGAACATTTCCGCTACCTTGGGTCTACATGTTGGTGAATGTTGCAAAGCGGCAGCACATACGACAGTTGTAGACGGTTGTTGTAGCACAACCAATCAGGTTGTATATCAGTGGTTCTCAAACTTTTTCGTGCCAAGGACCCCCAAATAGACACTTATTAGCCCGCGGACCCCCATTTGAAAAGATAAGCCAGGGACCCCCATAAGAGAACATTTTTACGGCTCTAGCAGTGATTCTCAATCATTGTAATTTAAGGACCCCCGCCAGTTTGACATGCAGTAGGCTACGGACCCCCATTTAATGGCATTTCTATCTCTGGGACCCCAATTCATATTGTAAAATCAATGTTAATTTAACTCTGAGAGTGTACAAATGGAACCAAATGGACCCGTTAGGGTCCATTTGGTTCCATTTGTACACTCTCAGAGTTACAGACCCATAAGGGTCCATTTGGTCCCTGTCCATCATTTAGCTGGGGACCCCCTGGAACCCCCTCAAGTACCCCTGGGGGTCCTCGGACCCCACTTTGAGAACCAATGGTATATATCATATGGCACAATATAAAGTTTAGTTTTGTCAAAAGGCTAATACATTTTTTTAAATGCCGTGAAAATGAACTCATACACAAATGTACACACACAAGTGCACAATCACAAAAATCTGGAATGTGGAAGCCGGTCCTCCCTACACAAGCATGTATCCTGCAGGAAAAAATAAATAAATAAAGCACTGCATTCCCCACCAAACCACCACCCACCCATATCCCACCAGACCGACCTGAAAATGACAGCTGGCCTTTCGGAAGGGCAGCGCCTCTGCACTACATATCCATTTGGGAAGGGGTTCGGCATGGCGATGTGCTATGATAATGGCTGCCCGAAGGGGAACGTCTTCGGATGGATGGAGCCGTTTTAACCCATTAAGACCGGGAACGCATCTGTGTGTGATTTTTTGATTTCTGTTGGCTATTCAAAATTAGCAGATCTACAAGCTCATAGCGCGAGTGCCGCGCTATGAGCTTGTAGATCTGCTATTAAAAAATATATATATATAAAAAAACATGAAAATGTGTGCAAATCTTTGAATATATATATAGTATATATTCATTTTTAACTCAAATATTTGCTTCTGGGGGTCCCTGGAACAACAGATGGAGGGGGTTCGCGGACAAATTACATATCATATCATTGAGAAGCACTGATGTTATAGCAACATACGTTTAAAAAAAATAAAAGATTTGAGTTAAAAATGTTCACTTTTTAAAAAAAAACATATGTATTCAAACATTTGCACACATTTTCACAATTTTTCAAAAATAGCAGATCTACAAGCTCATAGCGCGGCACTCGGTGCCGCGCTATGAGCTTGTAGATCTGCTATTTTTGAATAGCCCAACGAAATCTAAAAAAAAAATGACACGCAGATGCGTTCCCGGTCTTAAAGGGTTAATCTCAAGAGTGGCAGACCTCCGCGACCTTGTCAGGAGACTCCCTACAGGCACGGCGCAGAGCGGAGAGAGGCACAAACTCACTTTCTGATACTGTGGAGAGAGGCGAGACAGAAAAGGAGTTCATGAGCCGGAGAGGGTATACTTCTCAGATGCTCCGATATGAAAGCCGCGGAGAGGTAAAGGGAGGACAGGACACAGGGATGAGGATTCAATTCTCAGACGTAGCTGTTTAAGGGAAGAAATAGGGGAGCGGGCAGGCTATATGGCTATTTGTGGGTCCTTGGCATGGAAAAGTTTGAGGACCTCTGATATGCAGTACGTGAATATATATTTGGTCAGAGATACATTCATAATGAAGATTCAGACACACACACACACACACACACACACACACACACCAAATGGTCTTTAATCTGTTGCTTTCTCTAACAAGTTACTTAATTAAGTTTTCATAGCATGCTGTGCACTCAGCGAGTGAAGCCAAGACACACACTGTCTCTCATACCCGGAAAGTTATATCACAATCACTCAGAACCCAAGTCATATCTGGTAACCAGGCAACAGATATTCTCGGCAGGCAAGGCGTGGAGAGGAGGAGAGATGTTCAGCTCAATCAAATTATAAGAAAACGGAAAGAAATAATAATAACTAAACCTAATTTAGCTCTACCCCCACAGGAGACCGCAGATGTTCACGTCAGACTTTGGAGTTTTGGACGTGAAACAGCATTGTGTGTTTTGAAATGCGATAAAGTTTACTGCAACGGCTAACCACTTTTACTGCTTATAATCTGACGTGAGGCCATTTCGGTACAAAATGAGGACGTGGGTGGGGTGGGTGTTATTATGGAATGCCAGATGGATGATGGCCGTGTTTGTGTTCCACGACATAATTTATTGACATATATGAGACACGATGTCTCTTCCTTTGTGTCAGAATGTCACTCAAACCATTAAATCACATAATTGGTCATTTGCTGGAGTGCTGCTGTTGAGATGGATGGGGCTGGTTCAGAAGTATAGGAGAAAAGAGAAGGAAGACAAACTAGAAAAAGTGCTCCTCGGAGCACAGGTCTCCGCCAGGTCAGGTAAATTATTGTGGGCTCCTGGTGGCGCTATAATAGGCCAATGTGAAAAGGGTGGCATTTGGCATTTCTTCCTCGGCCTAGCAGGAATGGGTGTGCAAATTTTCACGGAAATCACACACCGCGTTCATGATTTGAGACATTTTGTTCAAAACGGACCAATCCTGCAAACTTTGGAAGTCAACCTTAGCCTATCAGGATGGAATATGAAATATCGGACAGATGTATCTTGATCACATGACTATAGAGATACTGTGTACCGATTTGCGTGATGTTTGGATAAAATCTGAAGGATTTATATCCAAAAATGTATCGTACATAAGTCGGCCTCCTGGTGGCGCTATAAAAAGCAGATGTGAAAAATGCAGTGCAGATGTTTTTCCTTGGCCTCTAGGGAGTGTGCGTGCAAAATTTCACGCAGATCGGTGCAGTTATAGTTAAAAATGCAAATCGGCCTGTTATAGCGCCACCATGAGGCTGATTTGAAACATTTGAGGTGGCATTTCTTCCTCGGCCTAGTGGGAATTTGTGTGTGCAATTTTATGAAAATGGCAAGCTGCGTTCATGATTTGAGGCAGTTTGTTCAAAACGGACCAATCCTGCAAACTTTGGATGGCAACCTTAACCAATGAGGATGAAATATGGGAAATCGGACAGATCAGGGTTCATCACATGACTATAGAGATGCTGTGTACCGACTTGCATGAGGTTTGGTTAAAAACTAGGGGTGTGCCGTTATATCGTCCCACGATATATCGCGATACGTTTTCGTGACGATATGTATCGTTTTGGGGGAAAAAAATATTGTTTTGATTTTTTATTATTTATTTTTTTTTTTTTTTTTTTTTTTACAATCATTATAATCAGGCATGCAAACAGCCCCGAGGTGAAAAGGGTGACAATATGTTGTTTTTTTCGGGTCAGGTGTCACACTATTGCCCTATTTGGATTGAAAACGGCTATTGTAGCTGAAAAGCTACAAGTTTGCATGTCTGAATAATGCAAAAACAGAATTACTCGTTTGCATTTACTTTTTTCCTCCCCCATATATTTTCATAATAAAAAAATTGCGTATCTTTTTTTGGTGAGATTAGTGTGACCCCTATTAAAAACTGTTATAACTGTTTTGCACAAATCGGCCTCCTGGTGGCGCTATAACAGGCCCATGTGAAAAATGTGAGGCAGAGGTTCTGAATTGGCTTCCAGGGAGTGTGTTTGCACAGTTTCGCAGCGACCGGGCCAACGGTGCGGGAGATTAGCTGTTCACAGACAGATGGACACACACACGGACACACACACACACGGACACACACATGGACACACACACACACGGACACACACACGGACGGACGGACGGGGTGCAAAACATACTCTCTCGCCATGCCTTCAGCCTGGCGGAGACAACTAGAAGAGAAGACATGCAAGTAAAATAGATACAAATAAGTATTAACTTAATGTCAAGTAATAGAACAATATACTACAATTTCAACTACTTTAATTATAATTAATATATTAATATTAGGCCTGCTGTCGACAAGGACATCGGTTCATAACAGTGCTTAAATAAATCAAAATTAATGTGGCAACCATTCATTTCTCACTTGCTGAACACTGAACAGTATAATTAGAACATGAATTAACATGGTTAAACATTAGTTCTCATCACTAGAATCCAATACTGTCAAACACACCAAACTTTAAAACCATCCAATAACACCATGTACCACCATCGCCATGGAAAACCGCACTGGCAAATTAAAAAAGTAGCTCCCCACTGGGATCTAACAACATTGTGGGCAGGGAGTTGGATGACAACACAACTGTGTTTTGGTTCCCTTGCATCTGGATAAACTACCACGGCGACAATTCTACCACAATTCTGTCTTTGGTGGACATGTTTTGCCCATGTTTGACATGTTACGTTCCTTAAACACATGTCTGAATGTGGTTGTGTATAAGAGGGAGGGACAGCTGTAGTGTAGACAGCTGGTGTGTCTTTTTGTGGTGGTATGTGTATGTGTATGGGGATTGGAGATTATTATTATTATGATACTGACATGATTCTGACTTTATACCGACCTGATCATCATGATACTGACAATAATATTGACCATGATACTGACAGAGAGACACACACACACACACACACACACACACACACACACACACACACACACACACACACACACACACACACACACACACACACACACACACACACAGAGTGCATGTTGATGTTCTGTACGTACACATTTTTTGAATTTGTATTCATGATAATAATGTTATATAATATATATGTATAATAATATATAAATCACCAGAGAGACCCCTGTTGAGCACTGGTTGAAGAAAATGACGATTTATGTGTTTTTAGTTATTTTAAAAGCAGTAAAAACAGGCCGATCAAATTTGACCGGGAACACTGAGGTAAGGGAGGGTGCAGCGAACACTGCATTTTTTCAGATGGGGCCGGGGGTCTGTGGCCAAATACTGTACATATTAACCACTGCTGTAGATAGACAACTCCTGAATAACAACCCTGGTCTTCAACAAAAAAAGCTGATTAACAGCCACTATTTTACACATCAATATTTTTTTCTCTCAATGAGAGATAATTTCTTATTGCACACAATAAAATGTAAATGACATTTTTCTCTGCTTCATTCAGAAAAGTGCTGCAGCGGGAAGCGGTCCCCGGTGAGCATGGCAAAAAATATTGCAATAACATACAGTAAACACTGATTACAGTATTCGTATGGTTGCCGGTGCACAGTTCTACAGCTGCTTGTGTTTCTGTACGTATCGCCTAAAGGTGTGATGTTGGTTCGACCGCCATTAACACCGCTGACCTCTTCCCGTCCGCACACGACGCGAGGCACTCTGCACAGAATGTATAACACCCATTCATACACGACAATGGGACTCTGTGCAGCGCAAATACAAGCAACAACAAAGTACACAGTCAAATCCTTAGTGTTTTATGCAACGACGAAGATGGAATCGAATGGACCCATAAGGCAGTTAAATTAAAGCCGCAATCCAGAACAGTAGGATACAAAGCGCCGGATTGCAGCTTTAACACTGGGATTTGACTGTGTGTAATGCATGTCCATAGAGGCGCGACAGACGCCATCGCTCCTTGTGTAACTTATGCATAAAACGTGGGATGAATAAGGGATCAAACTCAATCTCGTTCGACAACACCCACCATAATGTTTACGCAAAAGTGTGGCACGGATCCATATCTGTGCACCGCCCGCGCCTATTATGGAACTAATAAGGAACAGCAGGAGCGCTCTAACTTGCACCGCTCGTTTGCGGTTCCACGTTCCATTCATTCTGCTGAAGGTTAGTTGTTTTTCTGGGACGTGACACACATGGCTTTATGAATTCATTTACACACGGCTGTTTTGTGTGTTTAATCCATTGAGACCTGAAGCCGATTCTACATGTCTCCTAAATCTCAACAGTATTCTGAAAAACGTATGTTTCTATATCAGTGGTGCTCAATCTTTTTCATGTCAAGGACCCCCAAAATGATATGTATTTGGCCGCGGACCCCCATCAAAATATTTTGTTCCAGGGACCCCCAGAAGCAAAGATTTGAGTTAAAAATGTTCGCTTTAAAAATATATATATTCAGAAGATTTGCACACATTTTCACGATTTTTCAAAAATAGCAGATCTACAAGCTCGTAGCGCGGCACTCGGTGCCGCGCTATGAGCTTGTACATCTGCTATTTTTTAATAGCCCTAAGTGTAAAATAATGCTTTTTAGCTCAAATCTAAAAATGACACAGTTCCAGGTCTTAATGGGTTAAATCCATGTGTCTGTGTGTGCGTGCGTGCGTCTACTGCCACCAGGCTAGATCAACATTACAATGTTAAAATGTAAATAAAAGAGCCTGTGACTATCTACTAGCAGTGTGCGCAAACATACACGCATACAGTATCCTTAACATACACACACACACACACACACTCTCACATGATCTTCTTTGCTCTTCTCTATGTTCCCACGGAGGAGTAATCAATCAGAATCAATAAGCTCAACACAGACACACACACACACATACAAATTACCATCTGCTGAGCCTGATTAGAGTGGTGTGGCTCCGTGCTGAGGGGCTTCATCACAGACCCACAACCTTGAGGTAACCCCAACCTCTCACTCTCTGGTCAAAAACAAACTTCTGTGTGGAGTTTGCATGTTCTCCCCGTGTCCCCCTCGGGTAGGTACCCTCACAAAAAAACACGCAGTAATCCTGGTCTATACTGCCTCCCCCTGGTCAACCGGGGTGCCTGATGAAGGGGAAAGGAACTGGTTGGAATAACGTGTTCCTTCCACTAGCTCACTACCTAATGCATTGAAGGAAGCATGAGCTTAGGGGGCTCTCCCCAGGCTGGAAGAGGGAGAGTAGCGCCCAGGATTACAAGCTTCGGCAATAGGCACTGGGTGAAAAAAAAGGGGTTACAAAAACCGTGGGATGAAAATGTAAAAAAGAAAACAAAAAGTTCTATTCTAATTCCAATCTGGTTTCAGAAGATCTCATTCCCACGACACCTGTCTACTGTTTTTGAACGACTACATCAAACACGAGGTAGGGTTAAACCCAAGGGCCCAGCTTCCTGCTTTGAAATAGACTCGAATAAGGAAGAGAGTTCCAGTTCATATGAATGGCCTGTAGTTTCGCTGTTTTACCCCTGCTGGTGTCAGAAAGAATTTATCTCAACGCAAGCGGATGGGTTTTGGACAAACTTTAGACTTGATTTTCTTACCTTAATAAACATTGTCATAAATACTATATGCTTCCAGTCGCTAGTTTAAAGTCTCCTTTCAATCATCATGATACGCGTTTTGGTAAATTATGGTCCCATTTGTTTTAAAATTGACGATAAAGTAGGCTATGCTCTAGGAGGGGCAGGATGATTTGATTGACAAGCTACACAACCAATAGCATTCATTCCCTGCCCCCGCTCTTGATTGACAAGCTACCCAACCAATGCTGGTCTGGTAGCATTCTGCAGGATATGACGTGATATGACGCGATATTGAAAGATGGCGGATTTGAAATTCCTGAACAATCGCCTTCATTTACGGTCTGTAGAAACCAATGGCCTCGCTTCGTCCATTCTTTTTATACAGTCTAGGGTTAAACCACTGAAACCACCAAATTACCTAAAAAATGCAATGAGAAATGGAACATTCTTGAAATGAACAGATGACTGAAAATCAATTAAGATCCTTTTAAAAGGGGCAATGATAACACTTTGACAGACATGATAATTTATGTAAAAAATGTGCTACTCAGAGAATGTACAAATGTAACCATTCTGCAATCCGGTTTATTTGTGCATAAGACATTTTGACCAATCTGTATGGTAGAGCACTGTATGTTAATACAATATAACTAACAACTGCAGTGGTTGTAATTGGTCTCCCTGCTCTTCTATTGAGAAATGTAGATCCCGTGGTTGGGAAGGACCACTACTGGTTGACAAGTGGTACTGCATGAAGCTCAAAGCGCAATATATCCCCCAAACAGGCTTTCTGTAATAGCTCGGCGGCAACCATTTCTACGCTCTCGCAGTCGCAGGGCACCTGAGTTCGAATCCCGGGTAGGAATGTTACATGAATGTTACGGATGGCAGCTTTAACATTGAAGATTTTACCGTGCAAGCTAATTTGTCTGCAAAAAACATGATCTCTACCTACACTTCCCCATGGTACAGCCCCCTGTAAGAATATATTATTGCTTCCCCATTTAAAATTCTATACACCACCTTGGCCTCATTGGATGCCTAGAGATGAGTTAAACACCACTTCATATGCAAAAATAAAATGACATCTATTTGTTGGGTGGAAGAGGGCCATGGGTATTATGCTGCCTCAGGCCGACCGTGTGCAGCAAAAGAGAGGAAAACTGGGCTTAAATAATGAAAACACTGTCGAAGCAAAACCCCTTGTACATGCATTAAAACAAAAGTGTTCATCACAGCTATGAATTAGATAAAAACCCAGATTTTCCTCTGTGGATTTGTGGACTTTCGGCATAATGTCGCCCTGAGGAAAGTAAAATATTCCGGGATTTGAGCGCACAGCTGATTTAGCATCATAATAAATATAATAATAGCCTATACATATTGCATCAGGGAGCCTGAATCTGACGAAATACAGCGTAAAAGCATTGTGTGTGGGTGTGTGTGTGTGTGTGTGTGTGTGTGTGTGTGTGTGTGTGTGTGTGTGTGTGTGTGTGTGTGTGTGTGTGTGTGTGTGTGTGTGTGTGTGTGTGTGTGTGTGTGTGTCTCATGCAAACCAATTTTGTATTCAACGCCCCAAAATCCTATTTGTTCTGCTGAAGGTTAATTGTTTGTCTAGGCAGATACAAATGGTTTCATAATAGCATGTGTGTCTAGCAGCTGTGTGTGTGTGTGTGTGTGTGTGTGTGTGTGTGTGTGTGTGTGTGTGTGTGTGTGTGTGTGTGTGTGTGTGTGTGTGTGTGTGTGTGTGTGTGTGTGTGCTGCCGCCAGACTAAATCAACTTAATAATTAATGTCAAATCGTAAACAAAATAGACTAGTGGGCGTTTAGCTCCTTCCATTAACACACACACACACACACACACACACACACACACACACACACACACACATATTACCATCTGCTGGGTAGATAGCAGTGTTTAGTGCAGTGTGGTCCTGAGGTGACTGTGGAGCTCCGAGTTTGGGACTAAACCTGCCTCAGAGGCTCAGACCCCTTCATTATAGTCCAGGGTCTTCCCAAACTTTTCAGCTCGAGACCCAAAAACATCAATTTGGTGTCTCCCAAACGGGACCCTTAAATAATAACTTCATTTCCTAAATCGCAATCTACAAGCTCACAATGCATCACGGTGCGACGCATTGTGAACTTGCCATTTTTGGAAAGATTTTGATTTTTTTTGCCTATTCCCCAAAATAGGGACACCATGCTGAAAGTGGTTAGGTTTGTCTGTGTATTATTAACCAATGAAAATGATTAACAAGAGCTTGAGACTAAATGATAACTACATTGAACCCCCCCCCCCCTGTCCTGAAAAGTAATGGCTTTGGACATACAAGGCTTCTGCCCCACAGCAACGATATACAGTACTTCTGTTTGGTCTGTGGAGCTCTTTCCCCACTCCCCTCTCGTCTCTCTCCCATTGACTCAGTTCTGTCCATTTAACAAATCCTATTAAGGCCTATTGTATTTAGAGACCAGTGACCCGACAGAGGAGAACAGCCTAATCAGACTGCAGGGAATTCATCACGATCTAAAAAGCGAACAACGTTGGCCCCTTTGCTTGTTTGTTTTTTTATCCCACACCTCAGCAGGGGGCGTGGAAACACACACACACACAGCTCAACTAAATAGCTCCATCGAGACGGCAATAGGTTACCGCCAGTTAATTGTAGTCTCTCAAAGTCTTTAAATCCACACAATCCTAAAGTTGCTGTGCCACAGGCCTATTTCCTCCTAGGTAATTATCATTGGGGCACCCCGTTGGCTCACCTGGGAATAGTGCATACCATCTAAAAAGGCTAAGGCCCCTGTCACACTACAAGCGTTAACTAGACATGCACGTTATCAAACACACCCATTGTTCACAACGGCTGCAAATGAAGCATAGCGTTAGTTCATGCAGGACACAGAGGTCTTGCACGCCTCAGCTGTAATCGGCTGTCGGTCAGCCGGCGTGAACATCAGCCTAGCCTCCTATTCCCCATTCACAGCTCTGCTGGTCGTTACGTCACACATTCAGACTCCAATCAGAGCGTACGCCTTAACAAAGAGGTTCCTTTAAATACGGCTTTGCATTCACCAGGTCTCTGCTTGTCTTGCTGCCTGCTTCACTGCTGCTTAGCTGCCTCCTCCACCCCAGCCTCCACCTTTAACGCCAAGCTTAACTGTATTCCATTTGTTGCAATACATGGTTAAATCTACTTTGACGTGGGTGTTCCTGACTGAACCACACTTTAGCTACAGTGGAGTCAGTCAGAGACATGGACGCTCACAGCAGAGAAGGGCCCTAGACAGCGTCTACACAAGATTGCTACGAATGGCACCAGGTGTCACATGGGCGGACCACATCAGAAATGTGAACCTCTACGGTCGGTGACCCACCACGGGGTCACAGACAAGGTCAGCGAGAGAAGGATGAGGCTAGGACGTGCAAAACATGACAATCCTCACGTCGCAACCTTCGCTCACTATCCTCCTCTGATCTTTCCTCCTCTGTCCTCTCTGCTCTCCCTGCCCCCGAATCCTTTGCTCTACTATCCCCCGATACTGCCACTGATCTTCTTTTCTCTACTCTATCCTCTTCCCTGGACCATCTCTGTCCCCTCACCACCAGGCCTGCACGCCAAACTCCACCTGCACCCTGGCTGTCGGACTCAGTGCGTACTGAGAGACGGAGCCTAAGAGCAGCTGAGCGTAAATGGAGAAATGGCAACCTCCCGGAAGACCTTCTTACCTTCCAATCTCTCCTTTCTACCTTTTCCTCCTCTCTATCAGCTGCTAAAGCTGCTTTCTTCTGCACTAAAATTCAGGCTTCTGCTTCTAACCCTAAAAAACTCTTTGAAACTTTCTCCTCTCTCCTGCAACCACCTCCCCCTCCTCCCTCCTCGTCCCTCGTCCCTGACGATTTCGCCAACTTCTTTGACAAGAAGGTGAACGATATCCGATCCTCATTCCCTCCTCCCCCGGCTGGTGCCCTGCGCACTACCCACACCCGTCCCTCTTCCACCCTCCCCTCTCTAGCTTCATCTACTCCTCTCTCCCCCCCCTCCACCTCTCTATCCCACTTTTCTCCCCTTTCTCCTAACGAGGTCCTTCTCCTTGTTACCTCTAGCCGCCCCACCTCATGCTCTCTGGACCCTGTCCCATCCCCTCTGCTGCAGTCCACTGCACCTGAACTTCTTCCCTTCTTAACCCACCTTATTAACACCTCTCTGACATCTGGTTACTTTCCCTCTACTTTCAAGACTGCCAGAGTCACCCCCCTCCTCAAGAAACCGACACTTGACCCCTCTGAAGTCAAGAACTACAGGCCGGTTTCCCTTCTATCCTTCCTATCTAAAACTCTCGAACGTGCTGTGTTCAAACAACTGTCCTCGTATCTCCACCAGAACAACCTCCTGGACTCCAACCAGTCTGGGTTCAAAGTGGGTCACTCGACAGAGACTGCCCTCCTGGCAGTGGCGGAGTCACTCCATGCCGCTAGAGCGAACTCTCTCTCCTCTGTCCTGATACTCCTGGACCTGCCTGCAGCGTTCGACACAGTGAACCATCAGATCCTCCTCTCCACCCTCGAGGGGATGGGTGTCTCAGGCTCTGCACTCTCCCTGTTTGCATCCTACCTGACGGGTCGCTCCTACCAGGTGAAGCTGGGAGGGTCTGTGTCAGAACCACACAGGCTCACTACTGGGGTTCCCCAAGGCTCGGTTCTGGGTCCTCTTCTCTTCTCTCTCTACACTACATCTCTTGGTGCTGTCATCCGCTCCCATGGCTTTTCCTACCACTGCTATGCCGATGACACCCAGCTGATCCTCTCATTCCCCCCCTCTGACACACACGTGGAGGCACGCATTGCTGCTTGTCTGGCTGACATCTCGGAGTGGATGTCGACGAACCACCTGAAGCTCAACCTGGACAAGACCGAGCTGATGTTCATCCCGGGGAAGGGCTGTCCTCACCGAGACATGGCCATCACCATTGAGAACGCTGTGGTGACGTCAACTCGGACTGCGAAGAATCTGGGTGTGACCCTGGACGATCAACTGTCGTTCTCGGCTAACATCGCATCAGTGACACGGTCCTGCAGATTCCTCCTCTACAACATCAGGAGAATTCGGCCCTTCCTCACGGAGAAGGCAGCCCAGGTGCTCATCCAGGCTCTTGTCATCTCCCGCCTGGACTACTGCAACTCCCTCCTGGCTGGCGCTCCGGCATCTGCCATCAGACCCCTGGAGCTTGTTCAGAAAGCTGCGGCTCGTCTGGTGTTCAACCGCCCCAAGTTCTCTCACACAACTATCCTTCTCCGTTCCCTGCACTGGCTCCCCGTAGCGGCTCGCATTCAGTTTAAAACCCTGGTGCTAGCCTATAGGGCAGCGAAAGGAACAGCTCCCTCTTACCTCCGGGTATTGGTCAATGCCCACAACCCTTCCCGACCACTCCGGTCGGCCACCAAGGGGCGACTGACTCCCCCGCCACTCAACGGTCCTTCTGGTCGATCGACACGGTCACGACTTTTTTCTGTTCTGGCCCCACAGTGGTGGAATGAACTTCCCACTGATGTCAGGACAGCAGAGTCACTGCCCATCTTTCGCCGCAGGCTGAAAACCCACCTCTTCAGGAAACACTACCCTTCCTCTTTGCCTGGCCTACTTGTTGTTAACTAGTTGTACGAATGCTTGTTTTATTGTTGAATTGTTTATTGGATCTTGTTTAGTCAATACAATTATTTGTTTTTAGCTCCTGCTCATTTGACTACTTTGTCTCATCTGTTTAAGGAAATAGGTAGCTGATATATTGCACTTTTACCTTAGCGCTAGGTATGCTCTTGGTTGCTTGTTATTGCAGAAAATGCACTTATAACCTCTGGTGATTAGTAGCTTTCGTTCCCTACCTTTGTTGATTGCACTTATTGTAAGTCGCTTTGGATAAAAGCGTCTGCTAAATGACTGTAATGTAATGTAATGTAATGTAATGTAATCCTGGCCAAACGGGGAGGTCTGGTCACCGTTCTCTACCGCCCCCTGCAGCTGTCGTCTGGGTTAGGTGTTCTTTTCCAAGTATTGTCCTAGTTCGATCCTCAGCCATTCTCTGTTCTACTCCTTTGGCCCTCAGAAGATACATAACTGCTTTCCAAACTTTCACCAATGTCAGGTGGAAACATTGTTTCCCCATGTTTAGTTGTTTTTCGTTGTTGTTTTTGTAGAGCATTGCTATTGGTCACACTTCACATCTGTAGTGAAAATAGCGAAAGTGAAAATCTAGAGAAAATCGACAAAGCGACACGTTGTGAGCATGTAGATCTGCTATTTTTTGCTATTTTTGAAAAGATTAAAAATAAAGCCCTAAAATGATATGCCCAAGACAGGAATGTGAGGTTGAAAGTGGTTAACCAATGAAGAATATTACAGCCTGTGACTAAATCTTTAACTTCATTAGATCCATTGGAACAGGTTTTTCGATAAAGGCTGTGATAAAAATTAAGGCCATATTGTTTGACACCGGCAGTCACATCTGGCATGCAAGGGCTTAATTGGATATTGTATACGCAAAAACAGTCTAGCTGTCCATTAGCCAGACGGTTGTGTTTAATTGATGTTGTCACGTATACTTGTGCTCATTTGATTTTAATTGCATTTGCATTTATTGTATGTCAGTACCTCGGCACCATTGGAAGTGAGGGTTTTGCTCTCAGTACTTTTTCAGAGATCTTAAATAAATAAATGATGATAATGGCGAATATTTAACTAGATCTTAGATAACAACTATGGCCTTCAGGAATTAGGTCAGGTCAGTCGAGTAGTAATTACTTAATCAGTCAATCGTCAACATAGATGGAAGCTGGGACAGCTCAAGATGCAGGTTAATTGTTTTTTGCGCTGTGACACCAGCTACGAGTTATCCTATGACTCTTCTTCTTTGCTAGTGGAAAGGTCTTGCTCTGAGAACAAAACACACACATGCACAATCTTGATCCACGGTGCTTTTTGTTGCTTCAAAACATTCTCCAGAGTTCTCCACAAGAGTGTACCGTAGCTTAGAAAACATGGTGTGCCGTGAGACAGGTTCAGGTGTTCCTTGGGATTTTGTGACAACCACATATTATTTCACAATATACACGCGCACACGCAAACACAGCACATACAGATGGACTTCACGAAATCGTCAGATGGATCACATTAGAGGAAAATCTAATTCTTCAAATGGATGGATTAAAAGCTAATATGGTTAAATGCTGAATTACAGTGGAGGCGACATGCTCGTTTGTCTTGGTGTTAATTACAGGATGCTCAATTACTTTTCATTACTTTTGTAATTTTATCCTCTAATTTGGTTAAATGGCTCCTGCAGTTGAAGAAAATAACTTTAGTTAAATTGTCTAGAAAATGCAATTTTACTGTACACGATGAAAACTTTAACCGGCTAAACCAATTAGAGCAACGACCATTTGTTTTATGTCAGCTTCGTGGTGAGGAGGTTTTTCAAAGGCAGAATGATGTTACGATGTGCAGCCTCTAACAAGCTTTTATGTATTACTGAAATTCCTGAACAATCGGCTTCATTTACGGTCTGTAGAAACCGATGGCGTCGCTTTGTCCATTCTTTTTATACAGTCTAGGATTACCACTCACTCAAGTACTCTTTTAACCCTTGGTTTTACACCAGGAGGCCACATTACAATACATAAAATAAGCTATCCTTACTGCACTGGTGACTTTGGAAATTACTGTACCTTTAATTACAACTATAAGAAAGTAAATATGAATAAGAGGGATGTGAAAGAAAAGGTGGTTTGATTAAAAAAAAAACGAATAGGTCAGACAGCTGTTAGTTATTTGGGAAATCAGACCTCTTGGTGAAATCAGATCTCTTGGGGAAATCAGATCTCTTGGGGAAATCAGATCTCTTGGAGAAATCAGATCTCTGAAAATGTCTTGTTTAGTCAATAAGGTGCTTTGAAGTGTTGGGTGCCAGCCACTGACACCCATATTGATGATCCTACTAGACCGAGACACACACAGACACGGTCTAATATTTCCTAGACTCACAAGTCAGGGTTCCACAGTGTGACCATTTTGGTCGCACACAGGTCCAAAAATCTATCAAGTGCAACTAAACTTTTTAATTGGTCACACCAGTGCGACCAATTAATTTCATACCAAACCGACTCAATAATACCAACCGCCGTGCAACACCAACCGTATCGAAAAACACAACCAACACAGACTGGTGTTACGTGGTTACGCTTTTCGATAGGTTACCTATTGTTGTGTGAAACAATGACATTTATATAGCACCTTTCATACATAAAATGCAACTCAAAGTGCTTTACAAAAAGAAAAAAAATCATAAAAACTAGTACATAAAAAGAATACAAAATAAAGGAATACATCTAAATAAAATGAGCAGAAAACTTGAACATAAGCAGTCCATAAGATGACAGAGATGAGGTTATTCATTCATCATTTAATGAAACAAGTTAATTTTATGGACACTGGATCAGATAAACCTTGACATTTAAAACAGCAGCCGCTATAGGGTGAAGTGTTTGGTCTTAATGTCAGACTTTGTAAACAACACATTCTGTCAGTGAAATCTCTCAACCATTAAGCTGCTGTAATAAACGTGTGTTATAATATAAACACAACACGTACTGCCACAATAATGACTCACCTACAGAAGCCCCCACAGTGCAAAACATAAACTAATATAATAATGTTAACCACATTGTTTGTAAGCATTTACATTATGTGTTAAGAACTTTGTGTAGAGAAGCTGACCAAAAAGGCGCACCAATGTAAAAAAGTTTGTCGGGAGCCCTGTCAAGTCTCTAAGCGCTTCGCTCAACTAAACAAGAGACTGAGGACAATCTCCCAGCTTTTGTTGTTAAAACTGGGTGAAAAAAACCTGCATTGCAGAACCTCTCATAAAGTATTTAAGGTGGCCCTATGGGGGCAGTGACATCGGTTTCCAAACCAGTGGCTGTACTCTCCGCTGTTCTAGCAACTACCTATTTTATCGAGAGGCGTATTTTGGGGGGATGTTTTATTATTTATTATATATCAATGAATTGATATGAACAAATTTAAATATTCGTAATAATCTACTAAATCGATTAGTCTGATTAACCACTTATATTCACTTCCTGGTTAAAATATTTGGGAAATATTCTGTATCTCGGCTCCTGTATTTTTGGCGAAACATGCTACTTTCAACTGGCTGCAATTATGGAACGGATTACCGCGATCAGATTTTTTTCACCATTCTACGAGACCCCTGTGTGTGTAATGAGGGGATCACTGTGAGGACGGTGATCACTGAAAATATTTTGCCACTACTTGAAAAGGTCAAATAAATCGTTAAAAACGCTGGCACTGGCTTTAAAAAACCTCGGGCACTCAATGAACTGTCGCACCCCTTCTTATAAATCAGCAGATGACTGGTAGGTGGAGAACTCAGATTGTCTGGTATTGAAAGACTAAATATTTCCTGGATCAATACAAGGCTGAAATCTTCAGCATGCACTTGACATTTTTTGTCAAAAAAAAACTGATCTTAGATTCGAGAGCAGCTCTAATGGATGCTTGAATGGAGTTTAGGAAGGCTTTGCACTACAAAGCCTTCCTAAACTCCATTCAAGCATCCATTAGAGCTGCTCTCGACATTGTAGGAGGTATTCCAATGGGCAGATCGATCTTTTTTTTACCAAAGCGCAACCTTAGAGATTCACATAACACTCATTTGATGTGAAATCCTCTCCCCGTTACCACACGCACCTCTGGTTAATAGCAGAGAGTAGGAAAATGGAGGAAAAAGCAAAACGAGAGAAATTGTCTCATGTGTTTCTGTGTGTATCAATTTCCACTAACGTTTGCATGGAGCAGGATGTAAGTGTGCCTGTGTGTGCAGACACATTGGGTTTTAGTTTTAGGGTACAGCATGTGATCCATCTGACGATTTTGTGTCCATCTGTAATATGTATGTGTTGTGTGTTGTGTGTGTGTGTGTGTGCGCGCGTGTATATTGTGAAATAATATGTGGTTGTCACAAAATCCCAAGGAACACCTGAACTTGTCTCACCGCACACCGTGGTGTCTCACGGCACACAGTGTTTTCTAAGCTACGGTAAAATGAAAGTGAAAGGGGATTATAAAAATGCATAGCTAAACTGAATAACAGCACATAATAAACAAAACACAATTGAGAAAGAAAATATAGCAATATTGTAGGCAACAAATGACTATATTAGAGGATGAGCCCAGGTTTGACGTTTGGGGGATAAAACAAGAGAGGCAAGGTTGAGATGATTTGGACATGTGCAGATTTTTTTTTAAATTATTATTTCATTTTGAAAAGCAAAGCCACATGGTAACAGCAGGTCGAGGATTACACAGGAAAGTCCTGACACTCATTTCCTTTGAGGTCCTCTCACATTCCTCTCACATTTAACATAGGTTAAAAATGCATTACAATACAAAGCACATGACAACAACATATACAGTACATACACACAAGCAAGTGCTCCCTTATCTTTCCCTAGACTAATGACCCTCCATAGGGTAACCTTTTCTAATAGACATGCTTTTGTTTGCTGCTTAACCAATTAAGACCTGGAACGCATCCGTGTCGTTTTTTGATTTGAGCTAAAAAGCATTATTTTACACTTTGGCTATTCAAAAATAGCAGATCTACAAGCTCATAGCGCGGCACCGAGTGCCGCACTATGAGCTTGTAGATCTGCTTTTTTTTTTTTATCATGAAAATGTGTGCAAATCTTTGAATATATATTCTTCTAAAGCAATTTTTTTTAACTAAAATCTTTGCTTCTGGGGGTCCCTGAAACAAAATATTTTGAGATGGGGGTCCGCGGCCAGTTTCATATCGTTTTGGGGGTCCTTGACATGAAAAGGTTTGAGCACCACTGACGTAGAAACGCACGTTTTAACCCATTAGGACCTGAAGCCTATTCTACTTAATGTCTTCTAAATCCCAACATTATTCTGAAAAAGACCTCAGATTGGTTGTCAGTTTGACACTGGTTTCGAGGTCGTTCCACTGTGTGGCTCCTATGTAAGTAAATGAACCCTTTCATTTACTTGTATACATTAGGGATGAGGGCTACAATGGGAGAAGGATGCTGAAGATGGACCTGCCAGGCAAGAGGAGAAGAGGAAGGCCAAATAGGAGGTTTATGGATGCGATGAGAGAAGCCACGTATGTGGCTGGAGTGACTGAGGAAGACGCAGAGAAGAGAAGCGGGTGGAAACAGATGATCCCCTGTTGCGACCACTGATGGGAATTAGCCGAAAGAATAATAAGTATGCATTAAATGACTACTGAAGAAAAATATTAAGTCAATGACACACACATCTAAAGAAAATGGACTGGAGATAAATTGGAGGTTAACGAAGACAATCGTTACAAAGTGAAACGGATCCAGTGTAGAAATATCAATTGAGAGGACGTGATATCAAAGTGAAGCAGAGGAAGAGTGTAGCATATGGAGTCTAATCCAGGTTCACTTGTATATGAAAGCCTGTGGATTTGGTCTATTACAATTTATCATATGAAAGGCAAAGGCCCTCTCTGATCCTTCCGCTCTTGAAATTCTGAGCACGGTTGGTATCAATTCACATTCAATTCAACATGTTAATCAGGATTATTTTTCGTTTGAAAAAAGTAACTGACAGTTCACATTCTATTAATTCCTCTCTTGAGTGATATTGTTGACTATGAAATTACAACATATCACATTAAAAACCTTAAATCAAATGGATGGATTAAAAGTTTTTTTTTTAAATTATTATTCTCATTTGAAGTAAAGGACTTTGCTTCTACCTTCCTTCCTTTTTCTGATGCATGTTCAACAATTAGGCTACAATTACAATGTAGGACTTTAGAAGGTGTTCCTATCCAAAAAAAACAATGCTTATGGTGGAGTAAGTGGCCATAGACAAAAGGGTATGTGGTCAAGTAATTAGAGTGCTAAGAAAACAAGTACTACAGTATGTACTAGCGGTTTTGCAAGAATTAAGAGCTGGGTGAAACGGCCCAGAAAAAATGATTACTGAGCCTTGGAGAAGTTTGCTTTGTGGCACTTCTACCACAAGTGGATTAGTGTCTGGGTCTGTGTCAGGGAAGAACAAGAAGGTTGCCAACTCAGTTTAAATTCTGCCTCTGACTCGGAGGAAGATGGCTCAGGGTGATGCTTTTTCTTGGTGCACCTGCACAGCTGGGCCAGGCTGTGGTGTGATTTTGTCAGCGGACAGACCCAGAGACATTAGCTCTGTGGCCGATTGTTTTCTTAATGTGTTCCTTGTCATGCATGGTCAATGTAAGTTGTTGGAACCTTTGTTATATGGCGTTATTTGTAAGAACACATTTTTGAAGGCAATTGCAGGCAAACGGTATGGCGTAGCAAACACCTGCTCGTCATCACATGACTCGCGAGACCATTTAAATCTAATTTGGTGGTGCATGGGAGCCTAGGGCATCACATTTTCATTAATTTAATTAAAATGTTTTTACTGTATTTTATGGTTTTCATTTTCCCAATTATTTTTTTTAAATAAATGAAAAAGGTAATTGAAAGAACACGGCCCCCTCACGCATTAGGACAATATCAGTCACCTGAACCAAGGACGGGTGCTTTTGATTCATCTATCATGATTAAAATGGGAGTTTCAAGTTACAATGGGTTTGTATAGGAAAGGGGCATGTCTGATAAGATTTATATTAAATATTCAAATACTGAATCAAGCAACTTAAAAACTCTCTTGGGTGCTCACAAAAGTAGAGTAGACTTTAAAACTTTATTTTTTAACCACCTACTGTAGATTTTAAAATCACTTTTAGTGTCTTGCTTTTGATTAGAAACTTAGTTTTCTTTCTTTAGAATCCATGCTGATGAATACCAAAAGACCCAAGTGAAAAACAGATCTTTCCAGAGTCAGTGTTTTAATGATAACTGAACGAGTCCTCTTGGCAAAAATAAGTGCCGCTATAATCCCAAACAAAAACCTACTATACTGTAGTGCTGTAGTAGTAGTAGTGCTGGCTTATGTCCTGCAAGTATAGGGGAGGGGGTGCCATGCCCTGGGACACCTTGCGCATCATCACCATTTAATTAAATGTGATCAGCATGTTTTTTTCTACATCCAGTCAGTTTATTCACTTCGGCTGTGCAGTTATCCTGTATTAAAATTGCTTTGTTAGGTCAACGGACGTCAAACGTGACATGCATATATGGAGATGTTCAAGCCACTCCTCAAAATCTGGAATAATGGAATAATATACAAATGTGTGTTGTTGTTTGTTCTTTCCCAAAAATGTTTGCTTTCATCTCAGGGTTAGCTTAACTGGAAGCAAAAATCTGGGTCCACGTGGCTGGCTCAGCGTATACTTCACGTGGTACAGCAGGTTAAAGACCAGCATACAATCTTTGTCTCATACCACACCCACTCTCCCTTTTCTACTGTCATCCTTTACTGCTCTGCTTCATACATTGGAAACGCCCAGTCGGAAGGACAAGTTACTGTCACTGGAACGAGCAACTCATCCGTGTCTATTTTTAAACACAAGCACAAACTGGTGCATAATGAGATGGTGAAGAAATGAAAACTTCACTTAATGAAAGGGACCGTCTTGGGAGGATTTTGCTGCATCAGTTCAAGTGGTATGCAAGAAACAATACAGGTATGAATGTTGGATGTATTTCTCATGGGAAATCTGATGTGTAGCCTAAAACCTGAAGAAGAAATCCCTAGAACAGTCAGAACAACAGCAGAACATGGGCTTCTACTTAACATCCCTGTAAATCATATTTACATCACAGAATGATGCGCTTGTGTACTAACAGTTATCAATCACAGTTTCTAAAGGTGTAACCAATTAAAATTGATTCTTCTCAGCACAAGAGGCTTTTACAGCCAACACAGAATACAGTAACATTTTAGAAGCAAACAGTGTAAATACTGTATATTTACTGCATGAACAGTAAATGTAGTGTTGCTCTGAACCAATGCTGTATATTTGTCTAAATAGGAGGAAAAAAGCAAATTGTTGCCCATAACACAAGTGTCACAACCACTGGAGGAGGAGAGGAGAGACGTATATCATAATAAGAATACTGTACGTGTATGATTATGAGCTGTCTGGCATTCATACTGTAGCGCTCTCTCTAATGGACCAGCACAGATCAACGTACAGGCACACAGTTATGTTTTTCCTAGAAATATAGCAGCCTATTCATTCATAATAATTTAAACCAGCAGGAAAAATGTGCATTGAATTGAAGATTAAATCACATGTATATATAATGGCCAATAAAGTTGTCAATTCGTATCTAATCTTGAGCAGAATACACCAATTTAAAACACACAAGCGTTAAAGGTGCTTGATATATATATTTTTTTACTGGACGCAGATATTACACTGAGTGTAAGAACGGCCAAATGTACTTTTTTAAATTGTTCCTGTATGAGCTTAAATCGCAACTCTCCCCGTTTACTTTTTAGTCTTGATTCATGCTCAGAAAGGAGACCACACTTTTTAATTGCTGTATTTCTTACTCATTGTTTCCCTGCTTAATGATGGTGCCACTGGTTAATGATTTTCTAAACTAGTGGCTATTTTTTCTTTCTTTCTTTTTTCATCCCTCAGTGTCCATCCCAGCTGGGCCATTTGTCAATATTTTCAGCCACTGTTCTATCAAAATAATTGGAAAAATCACTGCTGTGGCAAACACTCATCACAGACGCAATAACAGTGCAGTCCGAATGGCAGTCCGAGAGCAGACAAACACAAATGTCATTTGAACACTGATTACAATGGCACGCAAGTGCATAAACAGTATTGAATGCCACTGCAAACAAGGCAGCGGCGGCTCCTCATTTGTTGTCTGAAAATAATATTTTATTAAGAGTAATGAGAAATGCACCCGCTACCTGAAGTTACATAATTAAATCTGTGGGCAATGATTTCAACAGTAGTGGGTCTTTTTTTTCCTCCTTCCCAGCTGGGTCATTTTTCATTTTTCTATATATTTTCAGCCACTGTTCTATAAAATAATTACAAAAATCGGTGCTGTGGCAAACTCATCATAGATTACATAACAAATGGCAGTCTGACAGCAGACAAACACAAAAATGTCAGTCGATTACTGATTAGAATGCAGAAGAACAGTATGCATAAACAGTATTGAATGCCACTGCAAACAAGGCAGTTCCGCCCTTCATTTATTGTCTGAAAAGAACATTTTATTAAGAGTAATGAGAAATGTGCCCGCCACCTGAAGCTACACAATTAAAAAAGATGAACATCCTGGCTTCTGTGGCTGTCTGTTATGGCACAGCACTTAATTAAAATGCTGGCCAAATATTCCTTCTGTACATGTACAAATAGTCCCTGGATGCTGTTCAGAGTACTATTCTGGTACTATAAGAATAGTGTCTGGATAAAATAGGTTATTTGGGGGCAGGTTGGCAAAAAGATTTTATCTTGAACCAAGCCAGTGACATTTGGGCCTCGGAGAGAGGGATGGAGAAGAAACAGAAGATGAGGATGAAGCGTTAAGAGCTTTGTGTATGTACACATATACAGTATGTTTATGGTGATGAACAGTGACCATGCAATTTAAGAAGTCCTATCTAATCCTACTATCCTACTATAATTCTAGTAACCTCTGTCTGTTTGTCTCTCTGTAGTGGTAGGTGAAGCTACCCGGTTCTCCTCACTGGCTGGACCAATTGCTCTGATTTTGCACACAGCCATTGACCATTACCATCTGAACTTAACTGTGAAGCCCGTTTTTCGATTTCATCAAATCTCAGCTTCTTATTAGCGTTTTTGTGTCAAACACTGTCGCCATGGTTACGGGGCTGCCCAGCTATGGGACGAACTGCCTCCCGGGTTGCCAGATCATGTGCGCATATCCCCCCACGGATGCGCTGCGCCGACCGGGTATGGTCTAGTCCTACTATAATTCTAGTAACCTCTGTCTGTTTGTCTCTCTGTAGTGGTAGGTGAAGCTACCCGGTTCTCCTCACTGGCTGGACCAATTGCTCTGATTTTGCACACAGCCATTGACCATTACCATCTGAACTTAACTGTGAAGCCCGTTTTTCAATTTCATCAAATCTCAGCTTCTTATTAGCGTTTATGTGTCAAACAATGTCGCCATGGTTACGGGCCTGCCCAGCTATGGGACGAACTGCCTCCCGGGTTGCCAGATCATGTGCGCATATCCCCCCACGGATGCGCTGCGCCGACCGGGTATGGTCTAGTTGATTTAATTTAAGTCAAACATGGGATATTATGGTTAATGTCGTTTTTAAAGTCCATATTTGTGAGTCTCCAAGGACAGCTGAATATCCCAATCAACTTAATTTGACAGTCTACAAGCTTTAAGGAATTTATGTCCAAACATTAGATGTTTAAATTCTCTGCACTGCGATACATAGTTAGGCTATGTGAATAGCGTTTTTCACAAAAATCACAAAAACATACACACAAAATACCCCTCCCCCCTCCCCAATATATCCTTGAATTTGACCACAGAAAAGCTGCATTCTGTAGGCAGAGGCTATGCCAGGTAGCTCATGAAATATTTAGATTGTCTCTTTACCTGGCTTTGGAATTCCATTTACTGCGATTTATGGCTTTACTGGCAATGTGTTGTCTGCGCCAAGGTCACGCACACAGTCTTCCCTCCTACAACAATCCAACAACCTCCACACGGCACATTTTCAGTATGATTTAACAGGTTATCGAAAATGTGCATAGCCAACAGGCCCGACACCCAGTGAATAAATCATCAAACAAGTGTATACAGGAACTGTGAGTTTTGCACTGACATGAAACACAGTTCAGCCAGCATTGCTGAATAATGCATGACGCCTTGTGAAGATGCCGCTATTTCTCTCTCTGGTCTGCAGAGCACTGATGTGGTTATTAGCCAGGAGGGTTTTCACTACGTCGTCACCCTCAGACACACCTAATGCCTAGTTTATGTGCCCTGTGTCCAAAATAGCAGATCTACAAGCTAACAACTTGTCGCAATCTGCTATTTTTGGCTTGAGACACCATCATACGACAAAGTATATAAATCAGTGGGGCATATGACTGATTTTGTAGTATGTTTTCCAGTCCAGGATAAAAACTTCAAAAAGGGTAAAAACATGGCAGCCAGGCTGCATAAGGCTGACCTTATCCACAAGTTTCCTAGGGCGTTGTGGGCATCACTTCCTGTCGATTTGATCCCTGATACCTGCTCAAATCGACAGGAAGTGATGCCCACAACGCCTTAGGAAACTTGCGGATAGTACACTGTGAAGTAAGCAATATCACTAATATCACTGCTTAAATATTAGTATGGAATCTCTGTGTGGAACCAGCATTTCCAAGGGGCGGCTTAAAAAAATACCTCTGGTAATAAACCCGCCCCATATTTGCATTCTGGGCCCTGATTGGTGCCCCACAACTTCGGGAGCAGGGAAATCCAATCACAACCGAGTGGGGACAGACTAATCTGCCGAGAGCAATTTCTTCTTTTCTTTTTTTTTGCACTGGCAGGTTTGTCTGCATGGTTTCCAGGCTAAAGCAACACAGCAGCAGTAATAATACAATATTACTACTGAGTTTGTTAGGTTTAGCACTGACATGGGGCAGCTGTAGCTTAGCGAGTACAGAGGCTGTTTGGGAATCAGAAAGTCACCAGGTCACCTCCCGGCTGTCTACAGTGTTCACTGTCTGCAGTGTTCCTGAGCAAGACACTTAACCCCTAAATGACAAAACAAGGACTGAAGATAGTGTACAAAGGCATTCCGAGTTCCGTGGAAGGTTGGCTGATACGTGCTACGAGCGCGAGGGCCTGAAACAATTAACACAAATGTCTCTATGGTAACATAAGAGCTAATTATGATCAAAATTCATGGGAGAAGTTTTTTCTACAGTCAGAAATCTCATATTCATAAACAATTTGCTAGTTGACCAGAGTATCCCCAGCAAAGCTTAAAGTATTTTACATTGTCCCTAACACAGGGTTAACATGAGAACAGCTTCAGGAGGACACTACGTTCATATATGGGCACAATAATCACCATATATTTATATATTAATGGTATAGTACAGTGATCCAGGTGGTCCCCAGCTAAATGATGGAGAGTCGGTAACCAAATGGACCCTTATAGATCTTTAACTCTTGAGAGCGTGAAATGAAACCAAATGGACCCTTACGGGTCCATTTGGTTTCATTTTACCCTCTCAAGAGTTAAACTATTGTTAAACATCTGCATTACTTAATTCAATCATTGTTATTTTGATCAACGTTTGCCTGTTATCCCTCCTATTGGTACCAACATCAATACAGCAAGGAATTGTGGACAAAATCTCATCCAACGACAACAAAATATTCTACGCTTTGGGTCTGAGAGGCTATAATCTCATCAAACGGTGGTCTGTGGCTCAAATGACGAATAAATAATAGACCTTATTACCTTAATATGAAAAGGATTGAAAACCACTGCTATAGTATACTGCCCTGCAACAAAGTTTCTTTTTTTTTTGCAGCACACACACTCTCAATCTGTTATGCTGTATGCCACAACTGTCTTGACCCATTATCATCTGGCCCTTACAACCTATGCCATTTGTTGTACTATATGTGCTTTAGCCAAACGCATCCAGAGTACTGTGAACATCTATGCCACAGTGGATGGTCCGTAGAGGAAATGAATGACTCACAACTCCCTTCAGTGCTATAAGTAATGCAGATGCAATGCTTCATAGGAGGTGATGTCTTTCTTCAATTTGACCGGTTTTATGTTGAAAGCTTTGGCTCATTCATTAATATTTATTTTATTTCACATGTCACGCATGGCGGTTGCGGTGGCGGAAGCCTTTTAAATGTTTCAATGGGCTCAGAGCAGAGGCATCAAACAGTTAACACATAATGTACACATTATGGCACATCCTGAACATGATTGTAGGGGGGATGTCCTGTGGTCTCTAAAGCACTGTTTCCCAAACAGTGGGTCGGGAGCGCTTTGTGGGTTGCGGACCCATCTTTATGGGTCGTGAGTAAATATCTCTCTCTCTCTCTCGCTCACAACTGAAGCATGGCTTCACGGCTTCACCCCTCCTCCCCATGCGATAAGTCAGCGCATCAAAACCACGTGACTTCCATAGGGAATGAATTGAAACGGCTTCACCCCCCCCCCCACGAGCCATGCGTAAAGCATGCGTGGCGTGCTTTAAATGCGTGAGGGAGCCCTAAGTTTGGGTCCCGGAGACACAAAATGTATCTTTTGGGTCTAGAGCTAAAAGGTTTGGAAAACACTGCTCCAAAGCCTGAGTTATACTTAGTTGCATGCAGGTGTCGTGCAGCAAAAATAGCCGATCCCTCACCTTCGACCATTCCGGCCTGGCGGGGATAGAAAGACCCTACCTGAGGTAGCTGCTTCTGGGGATCGACCAGCCATGATTCCTGCCAGTCCACTGTACTGTTCCACGTCACCAAACCGACTTCCTCCAGTCCTCTGACCTCTCCGGACAACCACAGCATGGAATATGTAGATCGATGGGCGATTACTGCCTTACTGAAAGATATAAAACAGTTGCTTCTTTGGGTGTGTTGGCACACTGGCAGTGGTGAAAAAAGTACTCAAATGTTTTACTTAAGTAAAAGTATCAATACTGCAATATAGAAATACTCTGTTACTGTACAAGTAAAGTAAAAGTCTGGAATTCAAAATGTACTTGAGTAAAAGTACAAAAGTATTGGCATCAAAATGTACTTAAAGTACCAAAAGGAAAAATACTCATTAGGCAAAAGGTCCCATTTCAAGTTTTCAATTGTATTAAAAAAAAAATCTTTTGAAAATAGCAGATCTACAAGCTCACAATGCGTTGCATAGCGACGCATTGTGAGCTTGTACATCTGCCATTTTCAAATGGCCAAAATGTATATGGGGTTGATGTGGGTAATTATGTTTTGTAATAATAATCAAAATAAGTATCAAAGTAACTAAAGTTTTCAAATAAATGTAGTGGAATAAAAGTACAATATTTGCCTCTGAGATGTAGTGGAATACCTAAAAAAAAATTAAAGGTAGGGTAAGTGATATTTTTGGGTTAAAACAAAAATTATTTTTTTTAAAAGGTTATAGCACTATATTCTGATAGTAATCATTGCTATAGAGTGTTTGTTCAGTAACAGGAGTCTCCCCGTCTCTCCAGCTCTTTAATAAACAGAAAATACATTTTCCGGTAGGTGTCAAAATCTCAGCCAATCAGGAGAAAGTACCCATTTTCAAGCTTCATTTGTATAGTGTTCCAGTTACAATTTTGTCAGCTCATTTCTTAGTGTCATCACTTCCAATTTCACTTGTTTAATCTATATCCTGATTGAGTTCTCTATCCTGATTGGATAAAATTGGAAATGAAACTGAAACTGAAACGAAAAAGTATTTTCTGTTTAATAAAGAGGTGGAGAGACAAGGAGACTCCTAATACTGAACAAACACTCTATAGAAATGAGTACTATCAGAATATAGAGCTATTTAACACTTATTTTAACCAAAGAAAATCACTTACCCTACCTTTAAGTACAGTACTTAAGTAAATGTACTTAGTTACTTTATACCACTCCACACTGGGATACTGACTCAAGATGAGAAGCAAATATATATCTTTAACATCCAAAATCCAAATATGATTCAAAGTTTTGAAACTCTTGGGCACGGGGGCACTGAGTGAAACAAATCGAGGGCTCCCCTGTTCCTGACAAGTTCTTTGAATTGAGAAACGGCCTCTGACCATAGTCTCACATGGCCAGACCCACTACCTTATGTCATCAATTCCAGCAATGAAATACCTTGCATCATGATTTAACATGATTTAGAAAGAGGGACCTGTTTAACAATAAATTAGATAATTTTCTTGTCAGCAAAGTGAAAACACAGTGACCATTAATCTTGAGACCTGCAGGGAGAGCATTATCACTTTACTTGTCAGCATGTTTTTGCTTTTGACACATTTCCTATAAAAGCCAGGAAGTGTTAACATTTCACACATTTCGCATTTTGATACATGTAGACTACTGCGTAGTATTGAATAGGGACACACAGCAATTGCTATGCCTCATAGTATGCGGTGTGAGATCCAGTCACATTAAATCGCCTTTAAATTCACCTGTGCCACCAGGCCATTAACTTGACTTGTGGGAGAATTTACCTCATTAAAATGTTATAACTTTCACCACATTAACTGGTACAGAGGAGGCGAAGAAGTGAAGGAGACAACAATGCCAATTGGTTCATTTCCATTGTTTGCCATTTAGCCAATGTTGCTCGATGCTCATCTCTTTAACACAGCAACACCAGCTGCAGCTAATTAAGTTAATTGCGGGTACATGTAGCCTACCAGTCGGCAAGCACTGCACTTTATATTATTGACACAGAGCTTAACAACAACTCAAACAGGACTCATTTTTTGCTGCGCCTGCTATGAAACATCTGTGAAAGGTCCATTCATTGGAGAGCAGACAAGAGGATAGCCTAGCCTACCCTAAGGACTGTCAAATCCAATCCAATTTGTGGAGGTTCAATTCGTGACAAATGCCACTCTATGTTCAGCTTTGCTCTAATGTGTGCAAATTCTCATTACACTCATCTCACTCACCATTTTAGCGTGTTTGTCCGAGACTCCCAGCTTAATTGCTTTGGTTGTCAGACTCAGTAGTAGTAGAGCCAGCTGTGTGGGAATGATCCCTAAAACCAGGCACATGCAGAGGGAGGGGGGGGGGTGCCTGAGCATCTGCCCTTTTGCGCGCGTGCGTGCGTGCGTGTGTGTGTGCAACAATGTTGTCATCTGAAAGCTCCACCCCTTGCCAGACTCACCTGACAGAAACCAGGTTCTTAATACTACACTACCTACTGACAGTGTTACACCCACAAGAAGTTGTCATCATATTGGGTTAATATAATTCATTTTTATTATATCCATTTGGATGATAATTTACTGTGACAATACGATTTGATAGAATGCCCAAAACAACAGCTAAACTGTCAGTAGGGGGCAGTGTAGGTCTGTTCACTCCATAGACTGTAAGCACTCTGGGGAATCTCAGTAACTGACGTTGTTTCCTGGAAACGTCCATTAAAGGGATATTTCACTTTCAAATAAAATAAACATAAAAAAAAAACATAAATGAAAAAGTTATGAAAAATTCACGGCCCCCTTACGTATTAGAATGTCCTTCTAATGCGTGAGGAGCCCGTGATTTTTTCATTACTTTTTTTCATTTAAAAAAAATGTATATAATATATACTTTTTTTTTTTATGAAAAAAAGTAATGATTTTTTTGTTTTTATGTAAAACTGAAATGTTCACCAATACAACAGCCTCCGTCTGCCTTCTGGGTCCCCACTTTCCGTATACCTTTCCACATAACAAACTCATCTTACTTGATAAACTGATCATTTGGTCCTTCAAACTCTCTGTGTCATATGAAACAAACTCATTAGTTATTTTTACTTAGTGTATAAGAAGGTAAAACAAACAAAAACAAAACTTGAATTTTGCCACCAAAACATGTTTTTTTATGCCTGCTCACAGTATTTTCTTATTTATGAAGTGATACATATAGACATTGAATATTCCCTCGTTAAAAACCTTTGACTCTAATACCTTGACATAATGAAAAATGAAATAAGAATGTTGACTCTGGCTTTGATTCTGGAAGGTTATGCAAATGTGGGCATATTTTCCTATGTAATGCCTAATTTAATAGAAAACTTGTAATATGATAAATCATTGTCTTCATGCAAGTAATCAACTGGGGAACTATTTATTTAACTTTTTCATCCTATTCACCTATCATTTATATAGGTGAAAATAACAAAATGTGTGATAAATATGAAAAATCTACTCCTGTGGAAAGGTTATCATATATTCATTTACTTATATTGTCCCTATAAACAATTTAATATGTGGTTTTGCCCACTCATTTGATAATGAAATCTTGTCTGGCTCATGGACTATAACCTTGGATCTTGTGATGTGAAAGAGACTACATGTGTCCGTGTCGAATCCATGTGTCCTGTATTTCAGGTTAGTAATGGCCTTAAAGTAACTGTATGTGTAACACAAATAATGTCGTGATGAAGTCAAGACACTTAGCTTCAGTTTGATGTAAAGATGATGATGTTTGGTGTTTATTTCATGACTTTATGATGTAATGCAATGTGGACTCCTGCACAGTTTATTTTCGTATTATTATTTTCCAACCAGTTTTGTAAGAGTGTCAAGACTCATAAAAGAGTCAGAATGTGCAACTAATGATTTCGTTTTTGTATTTGAATTTGCAACTGTGTATATGTGTTAAGTTATGGTCCAGTCCAGTGTTGTTAGCGTTATCTTTCTGTACTTTCTGTTAGCACTGTAGCAGTGCAGCTAGCCACAAGTGGCCATGGCAAAGTAATGCATTGACACAGTGAGAAAAGATGGGTTATGATGAGAATTGTTATGGAATGTGAATTTGTATAATGACAGAATGATTGTTATAATGCTTATGTGATTGTTAAAACACAAAAGATGAACATTGAAAATACAATGGAAAAAGAAAAGAAAGACAGAAAGACAGAATACAGTTTTTGAGGTTTAATAAAACCAGCATTATCCTTTGGATATTGTGAAAGAGACTAGTCTAATCCATGTGTCCTGTATTTCAGGGTAATCTATAAACTGCAAATCAGGTACCCACGCCGGGACCTCTAACAACAGCACACACAGAGAGAAAGACTATATTCACCTTCGGACCAAGCACACAACTTCCAGTGAGGGCGGACAGACTGCCTTTCCACAATTACAGGAGGGAATACTGACCCAGACCACTGGAACCTGCTGCTGACTCACCTGAGTGTGACTTGAACAAGATTCAAGTAAACTTCAGGGAAACATTCTAGAAGAGGGAGTGTTGCCACCACTGACTGGCTGATTTCCTGGCTTGAGCAGAGTGTTTGTAGTTTCACTCAAAATGGGTACTCCACCTGTTAGAGGTTTTAGGCCACCTAGCCCACCTAGGCCTACTGAGGTAGTGGTACACTATAGAATACCACCCCGAATACGATCCTGTCCGGTGTGTCATAACATCTGTACAGATCCTGTTATTCTGTCATGTGGCCACATATTCTGTAAAGCCTGTGTGGATAAATGGTGGAGAGAAAAGCAAATAAAGGAATGTCCAGTTTGCAAGAGGAGACAGTCAACCGATCCACCCGCAAACTTCGGAGGGCCTTAACTCAGGGACTCACAGCTGGGATGTTGAGGTGGGAGACAATACAGACTGGTCACTGGGTGTTAGCAGAGTCTTACCAGAGGAAGGGAGACAGAGGGGGTCAATACTGGAGAATAAGGTTCTATGAAGGTAAATACACAGCACTCTCCTCACCAGGGTCAGTCACCCAAGACCAATCTCCACACCATGGGCGACCAGGCTTTCTGCTCCACTGCCCCACTCCTGAGGAATGCCCTCCCCGACCACTTGAGAGGCCCACAATCTACAGATGCTTTTAAAAATGGACTTAAAACATACATTTTTAACAAAGATTTTTCTTCTTTTAATTCGTTTTTAATCGATCTTTCCCCCAATAAAGGGTCTTTTTGTTATTTTTGCCTTGTTTTATGTTATTTTTGTGCCTTTTGTAGCACTTTGTGATTTCCAAAAATGTAGGGCGTTATAAATATAATTTATTATTATTATTATACTTTAACATTTATCAGACTAATATTATTTTACTCCTGTACTTCTACACAGTTTTCTTATATAATAGAATCAACATTTTTGATTATCTCAAAACACTTTTACTGAATAAATCCATACATTTCTTTTTTTTGTTAATTATTTTTTTATTTAGTGTGTAGTACTGCTAGAGAGACAAGAAACGGAGGGTAGACAGACATGCAACACATGACTCCTACTGGAATCAAACTGGAGACATTGGCCTGAAGGACAGGATCCTACTCACAGGTTCAATCGACCCACATGGGTTCAGCCAGTTCTGATTATCACTCAGAGAGTGGACGGGGTCTATGGTCTGGAACCAAGCTACAACTTCTCTGCAATGGTGTACTGTACTTAAGTACAATTTTGAGGTACTTTACTGGAGTATTTTCAGTACTTTTACTTCTACCCCACTACATCTCAGAGGCAAATATTGTACTTTTACTCCACTACACAATTATTTGACAACCTTAGTTACTAAATGTACATTAACCACTTCAACCCTACAGTATATACATTTCGTAGATCTGCTATTTTCAAAATATTTTTATATATTTGAAAACTTGTGAAATGGGACATTCTGTATGATGAGTACTTTTACTTTTGGTACTTTAACTATATTTTTATGCCAATACTTTTGTACTTTTACTCAAGTACATTTTGATTACCTTACTTTTACTTATGTAACAGAGTATTTCCTATGTTGCAGTATGGATACTTTTACTATTAAAACATGTGAGAACATTTTCCACCACTGCTTCTCTGTAGCATTCTCAGTGTTGCCATTTTCAAACAGCACAGCACCATAGCAACAAATGCAGGCTTTTTAAAATGTATTCGCGTCTAAACACGCAAACCCTTCATGACACAAATGATGTTCTCACTGAAGCCACACGCACATAGCCTAAGTTGTTGACAAAGCAGGAACCGAGTTTTGAGCATTATTCGTTTATCAAGAAGAATAAAATGTTCATACTTTGCTCTTGCAAATTAGCTAGTGTGACTCAGCACCTGGCCCGACCTGTTCAGTGGTGTTGATGAGCGAAAAACTTAGAAACAAATACAAAATAAAAACGATTATGCTGCCGCAGCCTACAACATGTAGGCAAGACTACTTAAAGGGAAAAGTAGCATATCTACACATCAGGCAGGACAGGACGAGATAATTTATTTGAAATATAGTGCAAATCTATCAGTCAGTGAGTTCTCTGGTCCTTCGGCTCAGACCATTGTCTCAGACAGTAGGCTACTGTGCAGTGCCACATTTTTTACTTAAAGGGTTAGTTCAGATTTTTTGAGTATTTTCTGTAGGAAATACTTACCATTAATGTAGTGGTTGCAAAGGTATTAATTGATTGCCCGAGTCCCGTGGTCAGAGTTATGGTCCGTTTCTGATAAATATGAATGTAGTTCCGGTAGATTAGTAGATTTGGTGGGGGCCGCTCATTAAAAATAAATACATTTAAAAAACTAGCGTCATTTGTATTGTTGACCTATTTCTACCATATAGAGCAGGTTTCGTTCAATTTCGACCCCTGTCACATGGTACTATTTTTTGTGTCATATATTTTGTGCGTGAGTAGGCTGCCGCGGCGCAGTGATTCTGGACACAACGGGTACAGCCTAGGTATGGCATAAATGGGTGGGCATATACATTACCAACTTACATTGTTCCTAACTTGCATTGTTCCCGACTACTACGCCTAGTCATACGACAAAGTATATAGAATAAGGCTTAAGTGTTTAAAAAAGAACACTCCTCATTTAAGCTGGGACGATAAACCATTATTTGAGCTGATAGAGTAAATAAAGCACAGGGCTGGTGTGTGCATGTGTGCGTGGCGTGCGTGCGTGCGTGCGTGCGTGCGTGTGTGTGTGTCCATCACTTCATTAATGAGCACCTTTCCAGGCAGGTCGCAGTGATGAGGACTGGTGCGCTCCTTTCCACAGCGATGACTAATGTGATGGCAGCCTCAGTCTAATTATAAATATCTATAAAAACATTCCTCCCACAGCCTGCGCCTTAAAAGATAATTTCTTGGCATTTTGTGTGTCTGGCATATTCCACTTTCAAAATAATAATATTAAAAAAGGTAACAGCTGAGTTCTAATGCAGTGGTGTAAAGTAACTAAGTACATGTACTCGAGTACTGTACTTAAGTACAATTTTGAAGTACTTTTACTTTACTGGAGTGTTTCAAATTGTCAATACTTTTACTTCTAGTCCACAAATATTGTACTTTTACTCCACTACAATTATTTGAAAACATTACTTCGTAGGTTTTGATTATTATTTTAAAACACACATTAACCCCTTTAGCTTGTAGATCTGCTATTTTCAAAAGCTTTATATACATTTTATACATTTGAAAACTTGTGAAATGGGACATTCTGCATGATGAGTACTTTTACTTTTGGTACTTGAAGTACATGTTGATACCAATACTTTTGTTCTTTTACTCAAGTAAGTTTTGAATTCCAGACATTCACTTGTAACAGAGTATTTCTACATAGCCGTATTGATTACTTTTACTTGAGTTAAAAATGTGAGTACTTTTTCCACCACTGCCTCTAGCTCCAACACATCAGCCATGTAGTTCTCTCTGATCCGTAAAAGGACTCCTTCCAAGAACTCATGACGTACGTGGCAGTCGCTGGAAGTTTGGTTGTCATGGTTATTGCAATGCAGCAGCAGAGCATCAAGTTGCCGTGACACTGCGAAGATGTGTGTGGGAGGACATTCCTTTATAGGCCTATTATAGACGTGTGCTGTTTAGTTAGGAAAAGCATGTATAAAGATATCTCTCTGCTGTCGGGCAGAAACCAGCGAACTCCAAAAAAAATTCAGGAAATGAATAAACAAAACAAAAAGTGGAGTTAGGAGGTTTTGTTCATCATTGATAAGAACAGCTGAATGTACCTCCAAGCTCACAATGAGGTTGGAGGTCAAAAGGGGTGGAGCCTGGAGTCATCAAAACCTGCTAACTCCGCCCGCTTTGGTGGAGTTAGCTGGTTTTGCAGAAAGTTTGAGGATCCAATGGAGTTAGCTGGTTTTGTCAGAGGCGCTTTTTAATACTTCAATATGTTTTGAACCAACACACATAAAGGGTGTTCAATAGCACTGATTTATGGGGGGAAAATGAAAAAGCTGAAAAATTGAGTTAGCTGGTTTCTGCCAGACAGTGACGATATATGCTCTTTTTCTCCATCACTGGGTATAAGAAAGTTAATGGGGTGAATCCTTGAGTTTCGTATGACATATGAGGTTTGGAAAATGCTTACCAAAAGCTCCTTTTACTGTACCCCAAGGGCATACATTTATATCTACCTTTCGGGTTTTCTAGTCCCTATATGGTACCAGGCATACCCATCTATCACCTCTGTGTCATACGGAACCGAATTAAACCATAACTCAGAAGAGAGTACAAATGGAACCAAATGGACTGTTCATGAGAGGTAACAACTGGCCAATGTCAAATGTGTAACGTCCAAAACTGTAAACTGCAATTGTTACCAAGGATACGACGGCCCACATGAGCTCACCTAATTTGGACACAATGCCAGCGTGCCAGCATTTATCTCTAGATAAATACTGGCCTGAACAGAGACAGATTCAGAACACATGATATTCTACCATAGAAGACAAGTATTCTCAGAAGCTAGTAAACTATAAGTAAAATATAAGTATTATATATCACAACATTATCAAACATATAGTCAACTACCAAGAAGAACTTAAGGCCTTAAGAATTGGGCCTTACAACCTCAATCTCCAGAAGAAGAAGACAAGCAAGAAAGACACCTCTATCGTGCACCACAGGGGCTATTCCAATACTATCGATATCGTGGACTCGAGAGACGATCTCTCGCCCTTCCTAAACCAGCCTTAAGTAATAAGAATCTAATATAACAGTATCTTCATCACAGAAATCACTCTGTAGGTTCCTTCAGTTCACCTGGATCCAATACCAGGAAGTTAGTGTCTGCTGCAGACCTTAGCTGCCAGGAGGTCGCATTGGCAAACTATTTTCTTGGGAAGAAATCCTCAGTGTTGATTTAACTCCAAAGTGAGTACAACTGTAACCAAATGGACCCACTCTCCTCTGAATTAAATCAACACTGAGGATTTTAGTCTACTGTGTATCAAAAGATGAAAAGTCAAAGTACTTGGCTCTGAAATGAAACTCAACCCATGCATTTCACTTTTAAACAATTAGAAAAAGTGTTAAGCCACAGTAATAGGGAGTCACAGGGGCAGAAAGACCGTAATTGAGCTGATGAAAGATATGATTTGTGTTTCCAGATATTGCTGGGTGATTGCTCCTCTACATCTATTATGGTTTTATGATATACGGTAGTATTTTAGACATCCTAGACCTAGACTCTGAAGTGTTTTCTGCTGAGAATACATGCTGCTCCTGTGGAACAACACTGCCACCTATCAGTGGAATTGATGGCTTTATGGTCTTGTGCTAATTCAGCTTAATTTATATACTCATCGCAAGACAGGGTCACTGAACTGATTTACATTTTGAAAATGAGTTATCGTCAGCAAGCGTCACCGTTGTACTGCTGAGAATAAATTAGGCCTCAGGCAGTGATGCCTATTAAAGCAAGCCATTTGGCAGAATACTACTGCCTGCCAGAAAGCCCTTGACCGGGGGTTCGAGCCCTCTAGTGTGTGTGCGTGTGCATGTGCGTGTGCGTGTGCGTGTGCGTGTGCGTGTGCGTGTGCGTGTGCGTGTGCGTGTGTGTGTGTGTGTGTGCGTGCGTGCGTGCGTGCGTGCGTGCGTGCGTGCGTGCGTGCGTGCGTGCGTGCGTGCGTGCGTGCGTGCGTGTGTGTGTGTGTGTCACGAGTTGTAACTTAAGTGTCCTGTGTCCTGGAGACAAGAGTCTATTCAGAAGGATAACAAGAGGTTCTTGAACTCTTAATCATCCTTGTGCTCATGATAAATAAGCAGTTATTCAATGAACATGAGGATAAATGTTCCTACACAATATGATACTCCTGATAAATAAGAGTTTATTGATTAGAAAGATATAAATGTTCCTACAAAAGGATACTCCCGATGAACAAGTGTTTATTGATTAGAAAGATAAATATTAAAAAGATACTCCTGATGATTGAGTTTATTGAACATTGGCATAAATGTTTCTACAATATATGACACTATTTAACAGAAGGATAAATGTTCCTATATCCCTGATGGAAAAATTGTTTATTACTGATGATAATACATTTCTACCCATTTCTTTCTTTTCTTTCTTTTTCCTTTATTTATTCAGGGAAACCCATTGAGAGCAAGCTCTCTTTTTCAAGGACGCCCTGATAACAAACATTTGAATCACATTACAATGTCACAACTAATTTAACAATAAAGCAAAAAAGAAAAGCAGAAGCATAAAACAACATTAAAATAATCGCAAAAGTCAGACAATACAGTGAGGACATGGATAACAACACAGAGATTTAAAAATCACATGCAAATAAACAGTGTTACATGAAACAGGTGCAGACATTTGATTCCTTTGATTATTTATTTATTTTAAAATGCCTTCTTGTACCTTTAAATGCCATGTGTTTGCCCTATAAAAAGCACTTTGAATTGCCTATTTGTATGCCTTGCTAATTCACCTTATTTCATGCCTTGCTAATTCACCTTATTTCATGCCTTGCTATTTCACCTTATTTCATGCCTTGCTATTTCACATATCTGTCTCTCTTAAATGATCACTGAGGAACCAAGTAACCCCTGGCCTAAACCAACCACAGACACGTTTTATGTTCCTTTTGTGAAAACATCATGGTTGCAAAACGTGCCTACCAATTCCTTGTTTCATAAATGTGTGAAATTGTCAGATTTACATTTAAATGAATAAAATGTGTTCTTTTGACATGTCCTTACATTCCAATCACATTATGTGTTTTAAATAATTTGTATCTAAGCCAAAGCCATATGAACAGAAACCTTCAGCGTTAATGTACACATTTGTGAGTGCACAAATGTGGGTTCATTTGATTATAAATTAACTATTAGGATTTTAGGCCTAAACTGGCTATGGTCTGATGTGTTGCTTTTACTGTATCAGTCAAAATATTAGGACCATCTGGTCTTGTGATAGTGATAATTTGGCCCTACTACTTGGGCCACGAAGGCCACAAAGGGAGATGTCACATCAGCTTCGAGACTATAGCGAGCTGTGGAATTTCACGAACAGGGAGAGCAACTCCAGAGGGCTGCCCAGCTTGGGCTAATAGTTTTTTATATTTCCAATGATGACTTTCAAGGAAATCAGATAGAAGAACACATAATGATGGTTGTCAGTACTCACAATGGTTGTGCTTTGAATAGCTTACATCTTCAAAAGTCTCTCCTTTATCCCAGGTGTCCTCCAACTTCTTTCTTGTAAAAATCCTTGCATGGTGCATTTATAAAGCACCTTTATCCAAGGCGCTTGCTTTACAATGTGCATTACATTCACCCATTCACACACACACACACACACACACACACACACACACACACACACACACACACACACACACACACACACACACACACACACACACACACACATATGTATATGTGTACACACACACACACACACACACACACACACACACACACACACACACACACACACACACACACACACACACACACACACACACACACACACACACACACACACACACACACACACACATTCATACATACACATACGGCGGAATAGGCTCTATGCACAGCAGCCATATTGTGAAGACATTCACAGGTGTTACCAATGATACTAATGAAGGCTCTGTTCCATTCTGGTCAAACAGAGTCAGGGTGCTGATATTGCATGTCGACTCACTGGAAACACTGCTACACCAGTGGGACTAAAATGTGGGTCTTTAAGGGGGTTCCAAATGGCCCCTTACGGGTGTGTAACTCTGAGAGTGTACAGGTCCATTTGGTTACATTTGTACACTTTCAGAGTTATGGGGGTCGTGGAAATTGAAAAATCTGAGAACCACTGTTAAGGAACACCTGTTAAGGAAGTGAAAATATGGCTGTTGTGAATAGAGCCTATTAAGAAACCATGCAAGGCACCAACCTGCTCATCGGGAGCAATTAGGGGTTCAGTGTCTTGCTCAAGGACACTTCCACACTAACTCTGGGGGAGCCCGGGATCGAACTGGGAAGCGGCCACTCTACCTCCTGAGCCACTGCCGCCCCAATGATGTGAAGACTCCCGCTTTGGTCACTCTCCTCCGAGCCATTTCAAAAGGCAGGCGAGGATGAAAACTGACATCCGAGTGACAACTGTGATGATGGGGGGGCCTGAGGGGTAAATAGGAAACTGTGCAGAGAAATAATGAAAAAAACTAAATTGCAATGTTTTTCAATGAATGGAAAAGGCATAATTTCATCTTTCAATTGGAGGGATGATGAAAAACATAAAAATGACAGGGCAAAGGTAGTTTGCTCAGTAGGCTACTCATTTTATTTTCCACCACTATTATGTGTCCTGTGTCTCCCTCCAGTGGTTGATGCAACACCCTACACAGGATGTATGTTTTGTTTTAATATCCTTACAGCCAGGCCTGGAATTTTGTCATTTTAGGGGCAATGCCACTTGGCCATTTTTTAAGGCATAATGGTCAAATGCCAGGGCAAAAAGGCCAACAAATAAAACAAGATTTTAGTCCATTGAAAGAATAAGTTGAATTTAACAAAAGACACTGGTGACTACAAATTGACAAAAAAGAGAGAGCAGAAAGTGGTACAGTCAGCTGGGGCAGTGTGGGGCATTAAGGCCACTGTGGCCTCAGGGCATGCAATTTTTTTTGAGGGGCACAAGGTCAAACTGAGGGGCAAACGGCCATGGCCATTCCCTGAAATTCTTGCCCTGCTTACAGTAACCTTGTAATGTATACCGTACATAGGTTTTTTTTCAACCAATGTTTTATTTTAAGTTCCTGTTACTCTTCCTGCATCTCCACTACAAAAACTAAATGGCTGGTATTAAAAACTGACACAGAATAAAGTCCAGTGAGCAGGAAACATCTGTTAATCTCCTTAACTGGCTTTATCTGTTTTCTGAGGATTACAGTACAGCAGGAATTCTAGTATCTATACACCACTGTAGCTCACATGAGCATGTGCACTGCACTGCACTCGTGCGCACACACGCACATACACACACACACACACACACACACACACACACACACACACACACACACACACACACACACACACACACACACACACACACACACACACGCACACGCACAGGTGCGCGCGCACATACACACACACACACACACACACACACACACACACACACACACACACACACACACACACACACACACACACACACACACACACACACACACACACACACACACAGAGCGACTACTACGAGTTCTTGGAAGGAGTCGTTTTAGGGGTCAGGGAGAACTAGTGGCTGATGTGTTGGAGCTGGGGGCATATTAGAACTCAACTGTCACCTTTTTTAATATTATTATTTTGAGGGTGGAGAATGCCATTGAGACTCACAAAATGCCAATAAATTATCTTTTAAGGCGCAGGCTGTGGGAGGAATGTATAGATATTTATAATTAGACTGAGGCTGCCATCGCATTAGTCATCGCTGTGGAAAGGAGCGCACCAGTCCTCACTGCGATCTGCCTGGAAGGTCCTCGTTAATGAAGTGATGGACACACACAAACAAACACTCACACACACACACACGCACACGCACACGCGCACACACTCACACACACACACGCACACGCACACACGCACACACTCACACATGCACACATGCACACGCGCGCACACACACACACACACACACACACACACACACACACACACACACACACACACACACACACACACACACACACACACACACACACACACACACACACACACACACACACACACACACACACACACACGGTTTGATACTGAAAACCTGTAGTTTGCCATGCAATATTCCAAACGTTGTATTATAACCACATTGAATGTCTAAAAGCCCTGCTAGCAGCCCCTATAGAGCCCAGGCTGTGCTGTTCCTTACATCCAACTGGAATTTGCCCAAAGAGTGGTAATAGAGGGGAAACTATGAGGTCACCAAAATCAGTAGGGTTGATTGGTTGATTGATATGTTTATTGATCATTAAATAAAAATGCCACATGACGCAGAACAGCTTACAGCTTGTTTTCATTGCGGTCATTAGATTATGGCCTGAGGGTGGCATTTGGGGACATGTCATGGGGTCACTCAAATAGTTAGGGTTCATCGTCCATGTGC
This sequence comes from Gymnoscopelus microlampas, assembly GCF_963454915.1. Lineage (NCBI taxonomy): Eukaryota > Metazoa > Chordata > Actinopteri > Myctophiformes > Myctophidae > Gymnoscopelus > Gymnoscopelus microlampas. The sequence continues at coordinate 15,831,992 of NC_139949.1, read as the reverse complement.
TTAACATTTTTTTGAGCTACAGTGTGTGCAATTTGAAATTTTGGCCTGAAGGTGGTGATAGAGAAAAGGGCATTGGGGTCACCAAAATCAGTAGGGGTCATGGGGATCACAAAGATACACAGCAAATTCCATGGCAATCCAGCCAATAGTTTTCAAGTGGTGTTTTTGGGCCCAAAGTGATTGACTGGCGGATGGACAGACGGACATAACAATCCTGTTCACTTTCAATGCGAGAAAGCAACTTATTGCAAAACACATGAACAGGTCCAGTCATTTATAAAATGTCAAATTAACAGGTTGGCAATAGCTAAGCCAATGCCCAAGGCCAACGCTTCAGAGGACAGGGGCCTCACAAAGTTGAGCCCAAATCCCAGTTTAGCCCGAGGGACAGTGATCAAAGACAAAGATCAAGCAGAACTTCATGAACATAATGTGCTCATCCAAGTGCACCAAGCTTTGCTGACAGGACAACGTTGTTTCATGGGTGACACTGATTTACATTGTAGTGTTGAGCATTCTTTGACTACGCAGGGGTAGAGAGGAGACGGGGGGAAAGACATAAAGACGTAAATGCCTGTCAAACTGATCAAAGCGCACTCTGTTCAAACCATTATTCAGATAGGATTCATATTTAGAATTCCGGGCACACTCAAGCTGTGTTCATTCAGCTGTCTTGAGGAAGGGTTACTAGACAAATGTGTAACTGCCCCTTCTATGCATCTTGTGGACTCCTCCACAAATTCCTGATGGAAAAAACATGAACATTAAGAGAGAATGCACCTGCTGCTCAGGACGTATTTCATCTCAAGGCTTCAAATTCAAAAACTATAAGATATTATTCTATAATCGTTGCAAGATCGCTGTCATCCAAAACACCTTTTCATCCACTTTTAGCATGGATGTTCCCAGTGGAAGTCAAACCCCTAGACCTTCTCATGAGTAAACCATGTGGATTCGCCCATGAGCAGTGGTTCAGTAAAAGTATCAATGTAGAAGTACTCTGTTACAAGTAAAAGTCCGGAATTCAAAATTGACTTGAGTAAAAGTACAAAAGTATTGGTATCAAAATGTACAAAGTACCAAAAGTAAAAGTACAAAGATGTTTGAAAATAGCAGATCTACAAGCTCACAACTTTTTGTACTTTTTAAATTCAGAACATATATATTCTCTTTATACCCCAAAGTGTGAATAACCATTAAATGCTGCAGAGATTTATTCCCTCAAGGGAATTGAAACAGATTCCTGCTGCCTCAAATTCGTTGAGGGGAATACATTTGAGACAGCAGGAATTTATAAACACAGTCCAAACGGCAGAACCAGCTATCTCCAAACACAACGCACCATGAGACAATTAAGGCTCAGATTGCATGGGATACATACCGAGACAAGGTGGGGAGAAGAAGATAGAGAAGGACAGAGTGTTACTGAGACGGGGGGGGGGGGGGGGGGGGCCAGTAGCGCCCAGGATTACATAGGGAATTGACACTGGGTGAAAAAATATGGGTTACAAAATCGTGGGATAAAAAATATTTAAAAAAATAAGTAAAAGTAACAATACTGCAATGTAGAAGTACTCCGTTACAAGTAAAAGTCCGGAATTCAAAATTGACTTGAGTAAAAGTACAAAGGTATTGGTATCAAAATGTACTTACAGTAACATTTTTGAAAATAGCAGATCTACAAGCTCACAACATGTCGCGATGCGACGCGTTGTGAGCTTGTAGATCGGCTATTTTCAAATAGCCTAGGTATGAAATAGGGCTAAAGTGGTTAATGTATGTTTTACAATGTAATAATTTATATCTGCAAAGTAACCGGTAACTAAAGTTTTCAAATAATTGTAGTGGAGTAAAAGTACAATATTTGCCTCTGCGATGCAGTGGAGTAAAGTAAAAGTATAGACAATTGGAAACACTCCAGTAAAGTAAAAGTAACTCCAAATTGTGCTTAAGTAGAGTACTTGAGTAAATGTACTTGGTTACTTTACACCACTGTCAGAGTATGTGTGGATAGGTACATGCGGATGTGCGCGTCCCATAATGTGTGAATAACCTTTGGTATTGGACGAGACAAACGCATCGTTCTTAACCCAAGGCCTCGGAGATTTAAGAGATTACACAATGGACATGACAGGTAGACACAGTCTGTAACTGACTGAATAAAGAACCCGCCAGGCCTCCGTCGTTAGAGTTTGGTACACTCTGTCAACAAGCAGACAGACCACTAGCTGTGACTGTCTGCTCTTATCAACATACCAAGGCCTGACCTCAGCTCAGGCCCGGCCACCTTTGTTCTTTATCAGTCAGCTGTAGACTCATGGGGGTGGGGGGGTGGGACCGTGGTGGTGAAACCAAACACTCCTCTCTCGCCTGTCGCTGGAAGTTCTATTCTTTTTGGACTCGCCAGTTAAGTTGTGTTTGCTGTCGGCAGGGAGAGAACACGACAGTGCTTCTACCATGGTTTCTTTGACAGGAAGCTCTAAATAGCAGAAGTAAATAGAGTGCGGAACCCCACGGCGTTATTCTGTGGAGTGATACTGTCTTTCAAGGACTCCCTTCAAACAGAAATACATTAAGAAACCAGAAAATGTGCACAGTAGAGCACAGACCTCCACCAAGGTGTCAGTTTGTCTATAAAGTGTTATGTTTTTTCTGCCACCACCTCCCCTTTTGGCCAATAGAACGTCATGATGCAGAGTGCAATTTCTTTTTGCACTGTCAGATTTGTCTGGTCCCAGGCTAATGATGCATGTGACCAGTTTATCAGTTCTCCCTGGGCCCATGATACACCTTGGTTTTATTTCAAAGTATTTTTGTGTCATCATGTTAATCCTTTCAGAAGTTATGTGCATTTTTGTGACAGGCCATGCATGGCCATAGCCACACCCACTTTTGCCAATTAGCGTGAAAAGTTAATTGGAAATAAAGATTCAATCAATCTATCAAAAGGCCAGATATAATCCCCTGTAGGCCTAGTCAACTCATTGACCAAAGACTGATGTATGCAGTTTTCATTAGCAAAACAAAAGGCCCAAGAATTCAACGATGTGAAAATTTATTTTAAAACTTTGGACATTGGGTAATAGGTATTCAAAGTATCAACATAGTCTCAACCTGTGGGCACTTGCCCTAGCCTTGACGACCTTGCAGGATTATGCAAAGGCAAAATGTAACTTAGATAGCATGTTATGTAAACAGATGCCATGTCATTGTTGACCTGGCATCCTATAGTGTGTATTGTTTCAATGTAGGCGGATGATAGGTTCTTGGTTCACGTACAAGAACATATTGTTAAACATATTGTTAAATCCCTTGTTATAATACATCTATGTCTGGATTGTCTGAAGCTCAGCGATGAAATCGTCCATTCAATCAACATCTCCAATTACAACGTGATATATTTAATTAAGATTGAGATGATGTACAACTTTTATCGATTCCTGGAGGGAATGTGAGTCACAACCTCTGCCAGTAATATAACAGATGAAGATGAAGCTACAAACAAGGAGAAGGATTTAGCCTGTGAAACACAATACAAAATTCTGCCCTAAAGCCAAAAATATGAGCATGAATAAGGCGTGCAATGTGCCACTGAAGTAAGCTACAGTATCAGATATATCATCATATTCAACATCTGAAGCTATTTATACAGTATGTAGTTATTATTAGATTATTGGTTTACTTATGTATTACTTTAATATTAGATTACTATTTTTAAGCATTTGTATTATGATGTATTATCTTGTGTCCTTGCTTACTGTAAATCGCTCTGGATTAAGAGCGTCTGCTAAGTGTCTAAACTGTAAACCGTAAACTGTGAACTAACTGGCCCATAAGTTCATTTATATATTGGCTTTTATCCAAAAGCGTTACATTCACCCATTCACACAACAACAGCGGAGGAAACCATGCAATGTGCCAGGCTGCTCATCGGGAGCAGTTAGTGTTGTGACTTTAGGAGACCCTCGGAGTGGTCATAACAGTACTGGGTGGTGCGTGACAATTCAGTTGAAGTAATCCTCCTGTGTAAAGGGAGAACAAGATGACACATAGGTAGTATCACTCGACAGGTTCACAAGTTTATTACACACAGGGAATACATATAGGGCTGGACACACGACGTGACCAGAAGATATGAGACAATCTGTAGTAAGAACAGAACGTAACAGGATAAGAATAAGGATGACCTTACTGTAGGCATCTGAAAGATGCATCTCGTATCCATAATGAACATGATGTATCAGGACAACAACAAGATGTATCTCATATCAAGTACATATGCGTCATTGGATGGCCATGGACTGTAATCATAAGGAGTTCAGACACATACTGTAGCTAGGAGGAGGCGAGGATCAAACCGGGGATTGAACCGGTCAACCGGATACCTTCTGTTGCGCCCAAACACAGCCAACCATCTGTGCTGTGGTTGGTGAAGCGAAGGCACTCCTAAAGTCTGACTCCTAAGTCACACATTAGAATAGATGGCAAAAAGCAAACAGAAAGAATACATAATAATCATAATATTAATATGTAGGTTTTTCACTCCTTTCACGCCTTGTCGCTATTTAATAATTTCAGATAATTACAACATTACAAAAGCGGTGGGTGCATTCACACAATCTTAAAGCAGTTCTGAAAAGGTTGCTCCAGGATACAATACAGTACGCTCAGCACCCAAATATAGGAAAGCTAATTTGAGACTCCAGTTAGAACTTATGTGTGTTGACCTGACAGTGACTCCGGTGTCGCATGTCACAAGATGTATATGTAAGAGCCATATAAGCCATATATATATTATATTATATATAATTGTTGCTTATTTGATGACGTCACTGGAGGGCTTGGTCAAGGCCAATGTTGCCAGGGTTACAAGGAATTTAACCCTGTCCCTAATCAGTTGCAGGTGTTGCCAGTGGCAGAGGCAAACCGTTTTATGACTGTGATTCATGAGAGCTTGTGGTCTGTCCTGTGCGTTTGATTGTTTATTTATCTATGTATTTATTGTATGCTGAAGTGACAGATCGGCTACAGAGAATTAAACGTTTGTTTATGAACTCAACGGACACTTTTGGACATCAGAGTTATTTGAGCACACGTCTGAACTTCCTCGGCAACCACTAGTACCACAAGTTGGTAGACTTGGGCAGTACAATGTAGTTTTAGGTTTTATACTTTGTTTAGCATTTGGGCTAGTGACTCAGGAGGTAGAGCGGCCGCCCATTCAGTGGTCTGATAAAACGTGATAATGTCCCATTCAATGCATTGATAGCATCCAAATGGGGTGCTAGGCCAATGAACACTGGAACAGTGTAACAAATGTTCACCAAGGGTCAGCTGTACTGAAAATATTCTGTATGTTATAAGTAAAACAGAACATTAAAAAAAAAACTATCAATCTGATATGGGATGTTGTTTATTGTGTGTGTGTGTGTGTGTGTGTGTGTGTGTGTGTGTGTGTGTGTGTGTGTGTGTGTGTGTGTGTGTGTGTGTGTGTGTTGGGAGGCTCTCTCGAGCCATAGATGGGGACATTCCGTATAGGAACATGTTGTCAGAACATACAGTAGTGTCAGAACTGTGCCAAATACTATTTGCAAATATTTCTTGGCATTCGTTCCATCCAGCTCACAGATAGTGATGTTACTGCCATGTAAGTAGCTCTGGTCCATATCGTTAGAAGGAGTTCTGCTTAAGGAGAACTCCTTCTAACGCTATGGACTAGAGCCATACCATGTAAGGTGAACAATGCAATGAGCAGCAGAGTTTATACAATCATTGTAAGACGTTTGAAATTAATGTAAGTTATATATAACTAATGGTCTACTGCATTAATAATATGTTAATTAACATGGAACATATTTATGATGATGTACTATATTATTTAATATATATTGACCATTATACCTGCTGTTATGTAAACCATTGGATCTCAAAGTGGGGTCCGGGGACCCCCAGAGGTCCTTGGGGGATAGCAGGGGGTCCCCAGTGAAATTAGTTAATAAAGTGTCACAATCATTTTAACCCCTTTATCCATATTTTACACTCTGGCTATTGAAAAATAGCAGATACAAGCTCATAGCACGGCACGAAGTGACGCGCTATGAGCTTGTAGATCTGCTATTTTGGAAAAATCTTGAAAATGTGTGCAAATCTTTAAATCTTTTATTTAAAAAGGCGAACATTTGCAACACAAATCTTTGCTTCGGGGGATCCCTGCCACAACATATTTTCGGGTGGAGGTCCGCGGCCACATAGAAATCAATTTTTGGGGGTCCTTGGCACGAAACAGTTTGAGAACCACTGATGTAAACAACCTTGACAAGTTGTTACTTTTAAAACACACCATGAATTTGCATATGCATAAGACCAAAATCAAATATGCAAAGGATACAAAAGGATGCACTTAACACTGGCCAAATCCAGAGAGCTCTGTGGCATACTAACTCTGGAGAAAGATCAAGTCTTCAAAAAACAGAGAGGGTGACCTTTCATTGATTGCAGGCCAGCAGTCCTTGAGGGGGTTCCAGGGCAGGGGGTCCCCCAGCTAAATTATTAACAGTTAGGAACCAAATGGACCCTTACAGGTCCATTTGGTTCCCTTCATACACTCTCTGAGTTACAACACTGCATGATAGTGTACATTGGGGTCCCATGAAAATCATAGGATTTTACAGTAGAGATTGGGGTCGCAGAGATACATTTTGTTTTCTCAAAACGGGCATCTTGATAGCAAAAACTGGGGGTCCTTGAAAAAGTGCCATGATGGTTTTCAAAGTGGAGTCCAAGGACTCCCAGGGGTCCTTGACGGGGCACCCAGGGGGTTCCTACATCCTAGCAAAATAATATAGCATCAAATTCAGTTTAGAAGGATCCCTGGCAAATAAGCCAAAGGAAAAGAAATTGCAAAAAGGCTAAATCTTTTTTTTTTTAAAGCACTAATCTTATGCGGTCCTTGCCACAACATTTTTTCATATCAAAATATTTTCATATCAATACATTTGATCCCCCCCCCCCCCCCCCCCTTGGCATAAAGATGTTTGAGAACCATTGGATTACAATGTATATTCTGTCTTCCATTTTGTATACATTGGGATCCCGTATGTTTGACCCACTAACACATTTCTTTTTCTATAAATCCATTGGCAACGTGACGAATGTGGGCGGAGTCAGAGGCGTTCAAAACAGTGGCTGGACCAGCCTCCTCCTCTGACTCAGATTTTGTTTTCTGTCTCCTTGCTTTGCGCTTGTTTTTCCCCGTTTTTTTGAGTCATTAGTAATATATTTAGTTTGGATCGCTGCTTGTTTATAATAATAATGCTGCTGCTCCGTTTGTACACATTGTACACATCGCGCACAAACAAATATTCCACATTGTTGCGTTGATCGACCTTTTTTGGCTTGTTATTGTGTTTTTTAAATATTTGGTGAACATCATGGATGACTAAAAGAAAAGCTGTATAAATGCGACTGTCGTCGGAGAAATCTGCTGCTTTTGATCTCAAAGAGGTAAGAGATAAAGAGATATGCTTCAACACAGTAATGTTGATAGTCTGCAGAGATCAGCAACAGTGTTGCCATGTCCGCTTATTATAAGCAGTGGGGGGGAAAGTACCCTTTTTTTTTTTTTACTTATTGTAAAAGTATCAATACTGTAATGTAGAAATACTCAGTTACAAGTAAAGGGCCAGAACTAAAGTATTGGTTTCAAAATGTACTTAAAGTACCAAAAGTAGAAAGTATTCATTATGCAGAATGTCCCATTTCAAGTTTTGAAATGGCCAAAATGTATATGGATAAAGTGGTTAATTTATGTTTTGTAATAATAATCCAAATCTACAAAGTATAATAAGTCTCTGAGATGTAGTAAAGTACTGAAAATTGGAAAGTAAAAGTAAAAATACCTCAATTGTACTAAGTACAGTACTTGAGTAAATTTACTTAGTTACTCTACAACACTGATTATAAACGATTTGGGGCTTGTTTTTCTGTAAAGTTGCTTGTAAATATTGATAGTTCAGTTGCTTATTTTGGGCTTGTTTCCTAATGATGTTTAAACCAGTGGTTCTCAACATTTTCTGGTCAAGGACCCCCAAATTAATATGTATTTGTCTGCGGACTGAAAATATTTTCAAACAGTAAATGTATATAAGGTTTTAAGAAGTGCTGTAATAGTTGCTTCTTTTGGGCTCGTTTTCACAGACCTGGTTGCTCATTTCTCTCGGCAGAATCTGGCAACACTGATCAGCAACTGTTCCGAGGGCTTCTGCAGCTGCAGCTCTTTAAGCGTTATATTATCCCGCGTGACGTTATAGATTCACTTTAAAACGTACTAAAAAACACCACCATCGGTCATGTTTTATAACTTTGCAGTTTACACACGTATGTGCTGTGTGTCTGTGTTCCTCCTCTGGGGCAGTCCGTCTGCAAAAAGTCTGGAAAATGGCGTTGTTGTTTACCAAAATGCAACAACGCGTATTTCCTGATTTGCTGCTGCATACTTGTCCCTATATCTCTCTTTCAATGTTTGTGTATAGATTTGTTGACAACATTTCGTGCACATTACAAAGACGCGCACTTAAGATAATAACAAAATATTAAATAAAAATGCAAGAAAGAATCAACAACAAGCCAGCATCATTTGCAATAAAATACAAATAGTGGTAGTATACTTTGTCCTGTTCAATAGAGAGCTTTATGATGAAGATGATCTCTCTGTGGAACAAGTGGGATACTTTCTTTTTTTTATTTATTAGCATGAATCCAGTTTTTCCTGCTCACTGTTTTGCCTGTACTTTATAGCCATTAGCCAACGGACAGCTCCTCTTGGCGCCCAGATTTGTATGCGTTATGTAAAATGCTGTGTAACCAAGTTACTCAAGTAACTGCACTTAGAAGTAACATTTTGAAGTACCTTTACCTTACCGGAGTATTTCCAATTTTCAATAATTTTACTTTTACTCCACTACATCTCAGAGGCAAATATTGTACTTTTGCTCCACTACAATTTATTTGACAATTTTAGTTTAGTTACTTTGTAGGTTTTGATTATTATTACCAAACATACATTAACCACCTCAGCTCTGTATACATTTTCTCAGCCTGCTAACAGTTGTATTAATACACACAACGTGTGACCCATCCCACTACTATCTTAACCTTGGGTCAAGACTCCATAAAATAGATGTATTTTATGGAGTCTGACTTCTACCGTACTTCTTTTAAAAGAAAAGCCAGAGGCAGTTTCGATCACAATGTGATCAAAAGGTCATTTTCTCAGCTTGATAACAGTTGTAATAATACACAACATGTGACCCATCCCACGTCTTAGCCTTGGGTCAAGACTCCATAAACCACATGCTGTAACGAGTGTGTATCTGCATATGGTTTGTACCGCATCTGTCTGTCCCTGTTCTGCCTTGTCTTGCTTACCTCTGTATCAGTCATATACGCATATCTTCTGGCTACATAATGTTGTAGCTTGTGCAAATGTCCCTATTCTCTGTGTGTGCTTAATAAACTTATACTGTATGACATTGGTTCTCAAAGTGGAGTCCGACGGGGACCCCCAGGGGTCCTTGAGGGAGTTCCAGGGGGTCCCCAGCTAAATGATGGATAGTTTTAGGAACCAAATGAACCTTTATGGGTTTGTAACTCTGAGAGTGTACAAATGGAACCAAATGGACCCTAACGGGTCCATTTGGTTCGGTAACCGCCTTCCATCCCGACATCTCGCCACTCCGACTTGTGGCTTCCGCGTGCGGTTAGGGTTAGGTATAGGGTTCGTTAACGTCGGAAAGGCGACATGTCGGAAAGGCGACATGTAACCTTTGGTTCCATTTGTACACTCTCAGCACAAATGGAACCAAATGGACCCTAACGGGTCCATTTGGTTCCATTTGTACACTCTCAGCGTTAAATTAACATTGATTTTACAATATAAATTGGGGTCCCAGGGATAGAAATGCCATTAAATGGGGGTCCGTAGCCTAATGCATGTCAAACTGGGGGTCTTTGAAATCAAGATGGTTGAGAATCTATCCCTGCCTGGCATATCTTTTCAAATGGGGGTCCGCGGGCTAATAAGTGTTAAGGTGGGGGTCCTTGTCGACATGGAAAAGTTAAGTTTGAGAACCACTGCTGTATGACACTACCTTGTTATGATCTTGTTCACTGGTCATCAATGTGGAGTTCAGAGAGGGTGTACAAAAGGTTGAGAACCACTGACCTGGACCTTTTACTTCTTTTAAAGGAAAAGCCAGAGGCAGTTGCGATCACAATGTGATCAGAAGGTCATTTTCTCAGCTTGTAATAATGTTACAATGTAATAATACACAACATGTGACCCATCCCACTATCTTAGCCTTCGGTCAAGACTATCATAGATGTATTTTATGGAGTCTGACTTTTACTTTCGTATCTATGATATGCAGTGTGTTAACTCATTTGAAACGTCTCACCGGCTCCCTGTGCTTCATTCAGGTGTGTGTGCCCTGGGTGAAGGCTGGCCCGTGTCCTGGTACCGTTCCCCATGAAGAACCCAGCCGTAGCCGAGGGCCATCGTCTGGTGGTGCTGCTTCAGGATGCTCTGGTCAGGGAGGCACGTCTCTGGAAGGTCCCGGTCTTCAAAGGCGGATGCATCCAGGTATTGACCTCGAGAGGTGTGCGGTCATGAATGCCCTAAAGTGGTTGCGTTTGATTACGTTATCCTGGAGAACATGCTGGGATTGGGGAGAAGGTCTCACTCTGGCTAGGAAGTACTTGTTTAAGACAGACTGTACACAAAACAAGATGGGGTCCAACGTCTAATAACCAAATGGCTTCATGTGAATCTCGGACTTCATGTGTCCATTCTGACATCGGTCATCTATGACTTTTCCTTCAGTATGACTAATGATTTTTTAAAGAAATTTACATTTTGTAACATTTTAAGTGGCTTAACCCATTAACTCATTGAGTGCCATTAACGTGTTTTAGCGCTATGGTGTTGAGTGCCATTAATGTGTTTCACGTGTTTTTGAAAAAAATAGAAAAAAACTTTATTTCTTTTTAACCCAAGATATCATCATCTGAAGATTTGCAGCTCCATCCACTCCTTGTTTAACTTATAACTTAAAAAGGCTGTATCTCGCTTCCTAAGCACTGTTTTTTTACTTTGAAAAAAAAAAAAAAAAAATTGTAATGGCCAGAAATAGATAATAATAATTTGGGCACTCAATGAGTTAAGACCGGGAACGCATGTGTCATTTTCAGATTTCTTTGGCTATTAAAAAATAGCAGATCTACAAGCAGATCTATGAGCTTGTAGAGCTGCTATTTTTGAAAAATCGTGAAACCTTTTTCTAATCTTGGAATATATATTTTCTAAAGCAATCATTTGTAAATTATTTTGTTCCAGGGATCTCCAGAAGCAAAGATTTGAGTTACAAATGTTCGCTTTAAGAAATATATATTCAAAGATTTTTCAAAAATAGCAGATCTACAAGCTCCGAGCGCGGCACTCGGTGCCGCGCCACAAGCTTGTAGATCTGCTATTTTTTAATAGGCAAAGAAATCTAAAATGACAGATGCATTCCCGGATTGAATGGGTTAAGTAATTAAATCCAGGAAAATACACCACTTATGCCATATCATGATATTACGATATCCAAAAACCCAGACCATATCTAGTCTCATATCGCAATATATCGCCAAGCCCAGGTTGTCGATAAACACAATGGGCTTCTGAAGATAAAGAGACTTGTGAGTGCACTTAAACAGCATTGATAAAGACTAATCAGGGGTGGTCCCCCTTTCAGGGCACTGACATCTCTCTGTACCAGCAACAAGATGTGATCCTGTGGCTTGGAGAGATGAGCAGGCTATTCCAGTTCTGTCCTGAGACGTTTGCATTGGGAGCCTGCGTGCTCACTCGACTTGTGTCTACAGTGAAGGTATGTTGAGACAACATCTAACAGTGGTGATGAAATGGACTAGTGCCCCGTCATCCAATTCTCCACATTTTGCCCCCAAGGTCTTTTGAGTGCTGATTGTAGTTTAGTAATAACCTACAGTAAGTGTATGGGTAAAATACCAGACCCCTGTAGGGCTAAGTCTAAGAGCTAGGTGGAACATGCTGTCCTGTGTACGTAGCGCACAGAACATGTCACAACCATGCACAAAATGCACAATGTCGTGAAATGTCACAGCAGAGCAACTGCCTTTTGTCTTAAAGATAGAAGGGGGATTAATCTATCTAATGGAGAAGCATAAATTGCTCCCGACGATCGGACATCTACGGCTGGTGAAATGTAAAATCCAACGCAATGGCACCGACGTACTACCGATTTGAAAAACAGTCCTGTAATTTCACCAATATGTAGGACCGCCCTATGTAACCTTCCCTACATAGAATTCAGTTCGGTAGGCAGAGAGAGATCTGATCATTTGGCTACTCACGACCAGATCAGAGCATAAGAGCAGTCCTCCAAGCCATTGGTTCTCAAAGTGGGGTCCGGGGACTGCCCAGGGGTACTTGAGGGGGTTCCAGGGGGTCCCCAGCTAAATGATGGATAGGAACCAAATGGACCCTTATGGGTCTGTAACTCTGAGAGTGTACAAACGGAACCAAATGGACCCTGACGGGGCCATTTGGTTCCATTTGTACACTCTCAGAGTTAAATGAACACTGATTATACAATAAAACCACTGCTCCGAGCAATGTTACAAGATTAGCACTCACTCTGTATTATATTGGCACAAAAAAATAAAAATAAAAAAGGCAAATGTTTGAGTGGTAATTAACCCCTACATCATGTGGATTGGACACATCCATAAATCTTTACTACTTTTCAGGATGGTGCTAATTGCCATCTCTTCTATCCTTTTTTTCTCCTTTTTTTTTTTAACAGGCTCAACCGAAATACCTTAAATGCATCGCCTTCACCTCGCTCATCCTGGCGGCCAAAATCAATGAGGAGGATGAGGTAGGGAGATATTACCCCTATATCAGCACTAAACATGCAAAAGCAATTTAACGGCAAGACTCAATAATGCTGTACCATAATTATGCTATATCATTTTAACCTAATGCTGGATAAGTGGCTCATAAAAGTATAATCTATGAAGAAGGGGAAAAAAAGAAGTGTGAGTGAGGCTAATTTAAAACATGTTTTATTTGCTTCCCTTTTCATGGTGTCTGTTATAACAGGTGATGGGCTCGGTTAAGGACCTGGTTGCGCAGAGTGGATGCAACTTTTCAACCGCAGAAATTCTTCGCATGGAGAGGATCATTCTGGACAAGCTGAACTGGGACCTGTACACCGCAACACCCGTCGATTTCATTCACATAGTAAGTTAGGATCAGACGGATATAGACTGGCAAAAAAAAACATGTCCCTATGCGCCTGAATTATACGTTGTTGCGCACCAAAAACGGGTGATCTATAAGCTCACAACACATCGTGAGCTTGTAGATTGCCTATTTCTGGTGCAGGACTCCGCCATGCAACAAAGTATAGATCAGGCCGTAGAGCTGGACCTGAGTTGTCAAAGCATCTCATAGTAAGCACGCCCACGTTACCGCAGTGGTGTAAAGTCACTAAGTACATTTACTCAAGTACTGTACTTGAGTACAATTTGGAGGTATTTGTACTTTACTTGAGTATTTCCAATTTCCAATACTTTTACTCCACTACAATTATTTGAAAACTTTAGTTACTAGTTACTAGACCATACCCGGTCGACGCATCCGTGGGGGGATATGCGCACATGATCTGGCACCCCGGGAGGCAGTTCGTCCCATAGCTGGGCAGCCCCGTAACCATGGCGACAGTGTTTTACACAAAAACGCTAATAAGAAGCTGAGATTTGATGAAATTGAAAAACATGGCTGTGTGCAAAATCAGAGCAATTGCTCCAGCCACTGAGGAGAACCGGGTAGCTTCACGTACTCACCTACTCACCACTACAGAGGTTACTAGAATTATTACTAGTTATTTTCAAATATACATTTTCGCATCGCGACACGTTGTGAGCTTGTAGATCTGCTATTTTCAAATATTGTAGTACTTTTACTTTTGGTACTTTAAGTACATTTTGATGCCAATACTTTTGCACTTTTACTCAAGTCAATTTTTAATTCCGGACTTTTACTTGTAACAGAGTACTTCTACATTGCAGTATTGGTACTTTTACTTAAGTAAAGCAATTGAGTACTTTTTCCACCACTGCGTTACAGTTAATCCAGAACCTGGGTCAAATAGAATGTAAGATTTCTCTGGTTTGTTTTCAATTACTTCAGCACTAGATGCGAGGGGGAGGGGGTTGCTACAAAAGATGAAGGGGTTAACACCAGGAAGTTTGGGGAAATCATAAGAAAGTTTGACAGTCAGCTCGAGCTGAGTGTACTTTAGTTTTTTACAACTTGTTTTTCAACAAATGCTGAGACATCCTACAGAATTATTGAAATACTTTGACCCAGTTTCTGTCTTTCACAGCAATTGTGTGGCTATGAGATGGTTTGTGAATACTGGCCCTGTGATCGTGTCTTAAAAACAGCAATACAAAAGCATAAAGACAAACATCTCATGCCTACATCTAGGTTGCATCAAGATGGCTTTTACAAACCCTCACACCCAGCACCCCACAAAGTAAAACTGGTCCTAATTGAGATTGTGCATTGATTGATATATTTCTTGACACATTGTGCCCCATAGCAAACCGGTTCTGTCCTCGTCTTTACAATGTACGGTATGTTGTCACAAATCCCATGCCGGCATTCTTCAATTCCATAAACAATCACGGCACAGAATCAATACAAAGCACGACAGCAGTTGACAGGGTTTTAGCCTGTCAAAGACCCTGATTAATACACCAGGGCAAAGATCTAAACATGTTGCGAGCGCACGCATGTGAACAAAGCTACAACAATGTGACATTTCAGTACAAGGTCTGAACGGAGCCAAGTCAATTTTGCCCCCCAGCCCACATGAGACGGTAACTGCAAGCTTTCACCAAAAAAATGCAAGCGCATGATAGGCCAAGGCACTTCAGTCTAACCGTTAACTCCCAGCCTTGCAGCGTAAAAGCGCAACCCTGTTGCCGTGAGGAGAAGTGTTCAGAGATAAAAGACCATTTAGGCTGTATGGATTCCCTAGGTCTTCCTAGGACACTTGAAGAATAAATGGATGACTTGGGGGGTCATTGGCATATTAATACCATTGCTTAACTGGTTTTCGTAGCGATTACTGCTCTCCCAAAGCAGATTTATCATTGGTACAAAGTCCCATCAGGTGTTATCAATTACGTTTATGGCACAGTAGATTTTTAGACAGTGCTATCCACAATAGTGTTAATTGGTGAACCTTCATAAAATATTGGTCATGCCACTAACCACCAAACAAATCAAACCACACCCACCACAATCAAACATTGCATACATTAAATCTTGCATTTTCTCCATTTGTGCTATACTGGTTATGTTAGACTCCTGGTCTAGTTTCACCAATGTAGTCCCATGACTACACATAAATTGCCAGACTTGACTTGGCCAGCTCTTCTACATTTAAATGCTTTTAGACAGAGATAAAGAATTTCTCCTCTCCAGGAAATTCACCCCATGAGGTTCCCCTCTTTGTGAAATATTTTCCTGCATTTTGTGGATCAGCAATCTTAACCATTGTAAATTCCTATTCTGGACCAGAAGACTCCCACCAACAAGTAACATGTGGATTTCTCTCCTGTAGAGTTGACATATTATTTTAAAAGCCACAATCCATAATCAGTTATCAAACACCGACTTAGCAGGTGAGGAAATCCAGAAGGTCCAGATAAAACGTGTAACTTTAAGCCATTAAGACTTGAAGCCGATTCTACAAATGTCTTCTAAATCTCAACATTCTGAAATTTCTAGATCAGTGGTTCTCAAACTTTTTCATGTCAAGGACCCCCAATATTATATGTATTTGGCCGCGGACCCCCATCTTAAAATATTTTGTTCCAGGGACCCCCAGAAGCAAAGATTTGAGTTACAAATGTTCGCTTTAAAACAATATATATTCAAAGATTTGCACACATTTTCATATTTTTGAATTGCCAAAGTGTAAAATAATGTTTTTTTTGACACAGATGCGTTCCAGGTCTTAATGGGTTAACTTGATGTTGCTGAGGTTGGCATTTGACCGGTTCAGTGCCTCATAATACTTAGTCAAGACGGGGTCACTCTCAGCTACTGTTGTTATGGATTGTGTGTCTAATCTGACAGAAACGCGTTCAAGGAATTCTTGTAGTGAATGCATGAAGACCGATTTCACTTCGTCCCTTTAAATTCACTATTGGATATTATAAAATCTAAGAATAGTAGATTTGTTCTCTTTAAATAAACAATACATTACAATATTCTAATAAAATAAAGATACAATTTATCTTAATACCATTGTCGAATAAATATCTGCACCTCTACCATGTTAGGATCACATTCCCCCTTGAAAAGAAATTTCACTTTGCATTAATGTACGTAAAAAAATAATAAAATAAAATAAAGTGTAATCCTCCATTGTCTCTTTAAAACGGCGACCAATAAAATATTTGTCACAGACTCGTCACCATGACACATTGATATGAATAGATAAGTGGATTTACACAGACATCCTTTTCCACTCGATATGTTTCTACAACCAGCAGATATAAAGTATATTTTTAAGGCAGAATCAGCCATGTGATTCAACAACACTCCGTAATTATAGGAGTGATACTCGTGACCGAAAAACGCTTGATCAAGTGATCAAACATAAATTCTCAATATTCTTTGTTTACCGGTTTTCCTTGTCTTTCCTGTGTTTTTGTTTCTTCCATTGACCTTTGGCAGCGAGGCGAAGAGAGAAAGTTATTTAGAGAGAGGAGAGGGTCTAATTTTCTGTCAAGTAGGAAGAGAAAAGTTCTATAGGTTGTGGATGATGGTTGAAGGTGAGGAAACTTGTGTTTGATGTCACATTGTTGAATCTGCCTTAAAGAAAAATCCATTCCTAAAAAATAAATATGCAATGGCTTTTTTTTGCTACAGAGTGAGAGACAAAATTTAAGTAAGACGTACAATAGTAAGCTTTTTTTCCCTCAAACACATGTCCCATTGCAAGAGTTGCAGGTCACACCCCCCCCACACACACTCACACAAAAAAAATGTAAATGCCTAAATGTACTCTCCACAAACCTTCCCTTGCCATCCTGGTTGGATTTCATAGTAATATCCTGAACACAGAATCACAGACAAGCACTGCACGTTTCACTTAACAAACATGTCAATAACACGCCTCAGGCAATGGAGGGGGGGGGGGGTCTCTGTGCCTGTTGCTAAACAACGGCACCTATCCACTTCCCACCTTCGCCACCTCTTTAAAAACAAAAATAGATTGGTCGAAGCTACACTTAAAATTAACCTTTAGACCGACCTCTTTGCTTTGAACTGCTGGGAGTCCATTGATGCACACTATGGGAAAGGGTAGAGGATTACGGAATGCATGGCGACGGGAAAACGCAATGTCATGGATACAAGGGACCAAAGACAACCACATGACATGTCTTAAATATATACTCTATCTATACTGTCCGTAGATTTTATCAACACAACTGTTTTATAGGGGTCTTTGGACATGAAAGATGGATCAAACCGATAGATGACGAGTTGGAAGGTTAGGATGAGGATTTGATGTGGCTGTTGCAGGAGTAAAGAGGTTGAAAGATCAACCATATGAACAGACACAGAAAAATGCCACGATGTCATCGTTACGATGTCATGCTAAAAATTTTGGTCTCTGCTTCCATGTGCTCCTTTTATTTATCTCTCTCTCCCTTCCATCCAGTTCCACGCCATGCTCATCTCCGGCCACCCCCACCTCATTCCGTCCATCGGCCTCGGCTCCGGTTGGGGCCGGGGCTCGGACCACCCCGGTTCTGTCTCCCCCAGCGGCGGGCCGGGCCGTCAGAAGTGGCCCGCGGGCTTCCAGGTGGCGTTGTGGACCAGGCAGGTGCAGCACTGTATGGCCTGCCACCAGCTGTGGCAGTTCAAGGGCTCCATGTTGGCCTTGGCCATCATCACCTTGGAGCTGGAGGCGCTCACCCCCGACTGGTTCTCCATGTTCACAGACCTGCTGAAGAAAGCACAGGTGAGGGCATCGTAAACGGGGCCAGGGTGCGGGTTGTGAGCAGGGTTGCCAGATCTGCTTGTTATAATTTCCCCGCAATATTACTACATATATTACTACATAATAATATCCTATGTAGAGATGTGAACAGTACCACTAATCTATTATATTAGTGGTACTGTTCACATCTCTACATAGGATATTAGAAGAAGAAAAACATTTTAAAACTTTTTATGCTTCTTTCCATTTCCATGCTGAACATTTTAACCCATTCAATCCAAGAATGCATCTGTGTCATTTTAGATTTCTTGGGCTATTCAAAAAATAGAAGATCTACAAGCTCATAGCGCTGCACCGAGTGCAGCGCTATGAGCTTGTAGATGTGCTGTTTTTGAAAAATCTTGAAAGTGTGTAAATCTTTGAATATAATACCGGTGTATATATATTTTTTTTTAAGCGAACATTTGTAAAATATTTAGTTTCAGGGACCTCCAGAAGCAAATATTTGATTTACAAATGTTTGCTTAAAAATATATATATATTCAAAGATTTGCACAAAATTTCACGATTGATCAAAAATAGCAGATCTACAAGCTCAGAGTGCCACGCTATGAGCTTGGATATCTGCTATTTCTTAATAACCAAAGTATAAAATATTTCTAAAATGACAGATGCATTCCCGGATTGAATGGGTTAACCCATGTAAACAATGTGCCACATCTCTCAGCAGAGGCTGTCTTCCACCATACAGTACCTTTTCACACTTTCTCAAAACAGACCCTCATCTCTCAAAGCTTAACTGAGGTTAGAGCTGCTTCTAGCTCAAGGAACATGTGGTTACCCAACAACAAACGCCATATAACCATCTTAAATGGTGCATTTCGTTGGTTGGTGCAGCCATGCAAGGCACCAACCTGCTCATTCATTGGGAGCAGTTAGCGCTTAAGTGTCTTGCTCAAGGACAATTCGATACTAACCCAGGGGGAGCCGGGTATTGAACCGGGAAACTGCGGCCACTCTGAGCCAACCGCCGCCCCCCTTCTTAACCGCTCCTCCATTCCCTCTTGTCAGGTTGAGAGCGGCGAGTTCATCCACTGTAAGGAGATGGTGGACCAGCACCTCAACAACCTGGAGTTCTCCCTTCCACCCAACGCCGTCTACATCCTCGACAGCGCCCGGCTCCAGGAGGACGAGGCGACACTGTGCCCCGAGCGCCACCTTCAGCGGGGGCGAGGAAGAGGAGGCTACGGCGGGCAGGGGGACTTGGACGAGTACTGCGACGGTTTCGGGTGTTTGTACAGCGAGGGCAAGGCATCTGGCATGGCGGAACGAGACGGCGGCGGTGAAGGCCCACGCAACACCCAACACGAAAACGTCTCCCCATGCCCACCTCTTCACCCTCCCATGATCTAGCGGTACACGTTTTATCCAAAGCGCTCGTCTCATCTTCCACTGAAGTGTGCGCTCGGTTGGCATTGTGAGGCAATGGAGAACGGCAGCTCTGCTAACACCTATGACTGTGTATTGCCACGTTCGTTATTATGACATTTGTATTGTGATGACTCCTCATAGGCCCACTTGTTTTACCTCGCTTTTTGGTCTTTAGTTCTCAGTTCCTGTTTTTCTGCTGCAGGCAGCGCTGCCGGGTTCCATTGCCTCAAAAATGCTGTTCATGCACTGCGGCCTTTTGATATTTGAATTTAAGTGTGTGTATGTGGGGGTGGGAGAGAAGGTGTGTGTGAGTTTGGGGACAGAAAAAAGATGTGCGTGTATTAGGGGGCAGAGAAGTGCACACTAATGTGGAAATGAGCAGAAAAACGGTTTCTCCCCTTTTTGACTCAAACGGAGTCTCGTCGACGTCCTGTCCAGCCTGAAATGTGAATTTGAAGGTGTAGGGATCATCATCATTCTATACAGTGAATTATACTTAAGTGTACACGGGAGGACACCTGCAGGTTTGATGGTGGACAGTGTGTCCATTTCATTCATGTTGTCCACCCCACTAACACTGCCATTGCCCTTCCGTCATAAGCTTTTTCCATAACGTCTGCCTTCTCTCATAGTGAGATTGGATGTGTACAGGAGTTTGAATTAAGCTTGAGCAGTTTGTGTGTTTCGAGTATGAACAAGGCCAAGAATACCTTTGTTGAGAATGAGAGAAATTATCTTCTTTTTTGGGGAGGTTTGTTTGCTGTGAGGCATCTTGGTGCTTGTTAATTCCCCAGAGCTATTTAGCACTTTGTTACTAAGATAACCTTTTTTTATATACATATAATTTTATAATTATATTTTTCAAGACTCATTTTTATTATTTTAAATCTTTATTTCCTGTTACTAACTGTGTTTGCCGAGTTACTCACAAATGTGTTGACCCGGCTTTTTACGAACGATCATGAAAAGAAAAAAAAAGCTTTAATTTCTTATGACTAAATGCTGCAAATATATTTTTTATTTCATTAACACTTAGCTGGATTGTTATGCAACTGTTGCAACATATCAGAAATGACATTAAACACAGTCAAGTGCATTTTATCTACCATTTGCACCTACAAAGATGTGTTTTTAAGTAAGCCACCTCAAGGGCCTGAGTTGATAAAACGTACAGTAGCCTATATATATAAATGGTAGTGCTGTTTTGTTAAATCCTTGTGAGGTCAGAATCACGTTGTTGATTGCACTTTTTCAATACAGGCCCTGGGCTTTAACCTTGATGTATGGAATAATGTTAATTCTCTCCGGATACTTCAGCTGAAATGGAGACTCAAATGTCAAATGCTCAGATACAAAGTGTCAAGAAAGATCCATTGTTCTCGGAGTCAAACCTGGAATACCAAGCATTCCATTTAAGCACTTTCAACGCGGCGTCCCTATTCTGTACAGGTTACAGTTTAAAATGGCAAAAATAACCAATCTACAAGCTTATACAATGCGTCAATTTGCCAAGATCAGGAAGCCTGGGGGGCAGATTCGAACCGGGTTCATGTGGTTCACAAGGAACACATGGTCTGTGCACTATTTGCCTGAGCCACCAGGCACCTCCACAAAGCATTTTAAATGCTGTTAAGTCTATAGATAGTGGATTGGCTCAGTGCCAGTGTGCCAACGCTTAGAGGAAATGCATGCAAACAAGTGTTAGGAGCATTTGAGTCTGCGGTCTCCGTTTCAGTTCGTTTGTCTTTAATGTGAATTTAGTTTAGATACCTTGTCAACACTCACATTCATGTTTCTGTTTAGCCATTCAAACTGGATTTTAAACCAGCGACCAATGTAGAAGAGCTTTTTGTTTTCATTGGTTTCTTATTTCAGATAAGGCAGCTATATCCTTTTGACCACAGAAATAAAGCTATGATAAAGCAAATGTTCAAGGAGGACTGATGTTCTGTTTTCTCAAAAGGCAAGAAGTAAACTTTATAGGACTTTTAAAATGACGTTTTGAGTAAATCTACCAAAAGATGAGTTCTTTAACTGACCCACTATGTTAACAGATGTTTTTAAATTGTATATAGTATGTTGATCTTAGCATACAACATGAGGAAGATGACACACTAAATATAACTTGGCCCAGACCACTGGCGTAGCAGTCCGGGCACCTACACTACAAAGCCTGACAGCGCGTCGCTGGTTCAAGTCCCAATCCCGACGGCCTTTGCGTGTCACTCCCCATCTCGTTTCCCCCCATTTCCTGTTCTATCCAAAAAGGCATAATTTACTTTTAGTAACTAATCATGGATCATGAGGTAAAGCGGTCACCTGGAAAGGTTCCTGGTTTGATCCCAGCAAGTGTCCTTAACCCTGGAACGCATCTGTGTCATTTTAGATTTCTTTGGCTATTCAAAAATAGCAGATATACAAGCTCATAGCGCGGCCGAGTGCCGTGCTATGAGCTTGTAGATCTGCTATTTTTGAAAAATCGTGATTTAAAAATATGTATATTTTCCAAAAAACTGTTAAGAGTTTAGAAAATGTTTAGAAGCGGCCTCAGGTCTTAATGGGTTAAGAAACACAACCGTTCCCTGTGTGCTGTTCAGCAGCTGACCACTGCTCCTAATATTTAGGATGGGTTCAATTCGGAGGACAAATTCCAGGTTTGTAAATAATAATGTACTTTAACCTTTGGGATGTGGTATAAAGACCTGTCCTATGGTCTGTACTGTATGTAGTTTGTTAGCCTAAAATGAATATTAAGACTTAGGGAGGAACAGTTGTGGAAACATTTATAAATTACACATTTCTATAGTGCAAATAAGATAATTGAGGTACTTTTCATTTACTTGAGTATTTCTCATTGTTTTATACTTCTATTCCACTACATCTCAGAGGCAAATATTGTACTTCGACCTCTACAATTATTTAACAGCTGTAGTTACTAATTACTTTGTGGATTCAGATGAATACACACATTTGCAGGTCAATTACGGATTATTAATTAAGCTACCCAGCAGCACAAGGTCATTAAAAACAGCCCCACCTTACATTAAAGTGATGAACACATTAATGCATTACAATACAATACATATGATGGTGAGATGGGCCATTCTGCCTTTTACATCTGGAAATGTAAGTAACTAGAAGTTAGCGGCCCGAACGTCTAGCGTGACGCGTCGTTCACTTTGCAGTGCGCCATGTCTGGCGTTGTATCTCCAGCCGTTGTGGCTTTGGTGAAGTTGTCGTCATTGTGGTGGAGAGAGTTCTTGTGGTGGAGAGAGTTCCTTGTATAGATTATTACTATTTATCACTATGGAAGCCGTCGAACTGGTGCGATCTGACGGCATCCTAGAATTTATAGGTAGGATGTGATGTCATGTGATGTCATGCTGTCGTGAGATTACGTCACACTGGCGTTGTCATCGTGATGTCAGATTACGTCACACCGTCACACTGGCGTCGCATACATACTGACAACCGACATGGCGCAGGATTCAAATTGTATATATATAGACTAGAAGTTCGGGCCGCTACGCGGCCCGAACGTCTAGCGTGACGCGTCGTTCACTTTGCAGTGCCACCTTACAGGCACCTCACAGTGTGAGAGAGAGTTTTGTGCTCTCCTAAATCCACGGCAGGCTTTGAAAGTACCCACTTCAGAAAGAGGTGACGTGCATCACCTCTCCAATGACCAAAACCCACTATGGAAGCCGTCGAACTGGTGCGATCTGACGGCATCCTAGAATTTATAGGTAGGATGTGATGTCATATACCGTCTCATCGTGATGTCAGATTACGTCACACTGGCGTGATGTCAGATTACGTCACACTGGCCACATACAACGTTCGTACATACTGACAACCGACATGGCGCAGGATTCAAATTGTATATATATTCGGGCCGCTACGCGGCCCGAACGTCTAGCGTGACGCGTCGTTCACTTTGCAGTGCCACCTTACAGGCACCTCACAGTGTGAGAGAGAGTTTTGTGCTCTCCTAAATCCACGGCAGGCTTTGAAAGTACCCACTTCAGAAAGAGGTGACGTGCATCACCTCTCCAATGACCAAAACCCACTATGGAAGCCGTCGAACTGGTGCGATCTGACGGCATCCTAGAATTTATAGGTAGGATGTGATGTCATGCGTGATGTCATGCTGTCGTGAGATTACGTCACACTGGCGTTGTGTCCATATTCGGGACGACCGTCTCATCGTGATGTCAGATTACGTCACACTGGCGTGATGTCAGATTACGTCACACTGGCTACATGGCGTGATGTCAGATTACGTCACACTGGCCACATACAACGTTCGTACATACTGACAATCGACATGGCGCAGGATTCAAATTGTATATATAGATAGATCAGTATCCGTACTTGGATGACGATACTTTTGTACTTACTCAAGTACATTTTTTTAATAACATAGTATTTCTACACTGCTACCTTTTACTTAATAGTACTAATAGTGCTTAAAGGACGACTTCACCCATTTTCAACCTATCTTCATATAATTGGTCCTCACTAATGCTCATGATAAAATGGTAAAAAAATGTTTCTACTCAGTCTGTGTCTCAGAGGAGGGCTGTGGACAGTTCAGGGTCCCGTCTACCAGTGACATCATCGATGGGGATTCCAAGCTATAGAAACTGCAGGCTTTCTATTCCTGGAAAGTTGCAATGCAATAATAGAAGCCATTGTTCTCGTGTTAATAACAATCTAAATAAAAAAATCATATCTAACGATGATGTTACTGGTAGACAGGTTTCTGGACTGTCCACAGCCCTCCTATGAGATAGACCGAGTAGATTTTTTTTTGACCATTTTGTCATGAGTATTAGTGAGGACCAATTATATGAAGGTAGGTTGAAAATGGGTGAAGTCGTCCTTTAATAGCACTTCCTCCACCACTGGGGAGAAACCAGTCAGCCTCAGTCAGTGTGATGAAAGACAAAGTGCTGACATGGGCCCTCTTAAGACGTTGCGGATTGACAGGTTTTTATCCTTGAATAAATACCGGGGATCCAGTGTGAATTCCAGGTGGGAGTATCATGCTGGCTGGTGTTCATCCGTTTGTGTTCACATGCAAAGCCAGGGCAACCGTGCAGCTGTCAGGCTTATCTCTCTGTTGGTGACGCACGCACACGTGCACTCTTCCTCTCAGTCTTTCACACACACTTGCACTAAACAAGCACGAAGACAAATGATGTGTTTTGCATTTTTATACACAGGCTACAGTCAGTCTTTCCGCCTTTTACAGATACTATCAGCCAGGTCTCTTTCTCTCTCACACATACACACACTTGAGCTAGTACAAACATACTGTAAAGCAACTCACTAACAGGCACGCACATACCCCACCTTGGACAAACAGACACAGCAAACCATCACACACACACACACACACGCACACACACACACACAGTGGTGGAAAAAGTACTCAGATTTTTTACTTAAGTAAAAGTATCAATACTGCAATGTAGAAATACTCTGTTACAAGTAAAAGTCCTGCATTAAAAATGTACTTGAGTAAAAGCACAAAAGTATTGGTATCAAAATGTACTTAAAGTACCAAAAGTATAAACTACTCATGCAGAATGTCCCATTTCACAAGTTTTCAAAAGTAGAAAATCTATAAAAAAAACTTTTGAAAATAGCAGATCTACAAGCTCACAATGCGTCGTTAATGTACGTTTTGGTCATAATAATCAAAATCTACAAAGTAACTAAAGTTTTCAAATAATTGTAGTGGCGTAAAAGTACAATATTTGCCTCCGAGATGTAGTGGAGTAGAAGTAAAAGTACAGAGAATTGGAAATACTCCAGTAAAGTAAAAAATACCTCAAAATTGTACTTGAGTACAGTACTTAAGTAAATGTACTTAGTCACTTTACACCACCGCGCGCGCACACACACACACACACACACACACGCACAGCAGTCCAGCAGTGAGAGCAAGGTGGACATTGTTGATTTTCTGTCTGGATGTTTCACGTCAATTCATGGCCCACTAGACAGGAGGAAACGCTGCACATACGTGCTACACACAGTCAGACAGCTGCTAGTGTAGTGTGTAGCCGTTAGCGTTACCGTGGCGACAGACTGACAGCTGGCAGCGGTTGGCCCCACAGAGCTCTCTTGTCACGGCAACAGCTGACAAGCTGCTGCTTGCTGCCCACGCGCTGGAGTCTGGTTTATTTTTACTTAGGTAAAAGTATCAATACCGCAGAAATACTGAAATTGAAATACTGTTACAGGTAAAAGTCTGGAATTAAAAATGTATCTGAGTAAAAGTACAAAAGTACTGGCATCAAAATGTACTTTAAGAGGGCGCGCTCCCACCGCACTTTTATTTTACCTCTGGGGCGGAATCTGCCAATGCTTTGTCAATGCAAATGCGTGGATTCCTGGAAAAAATCCACAAGACCAGGAATCCACGCATTTGCATTGACAAAGCATTGGCAGATTCTGCCCCAGAGGTAAAATAAAAGTCCGGTGGGAGCGCGCCAATGTCCCATTTCAAGTTTTCAAATGTGTACAAATCTTTTGAAAATAGCAGATCTACAAGCTCACAATGCGTTGCGATGCGATGCATTGTGGGCTTGTAGATCTACTATTTTCAAATAGCCGAAATGTATACTGAAGTGGTTAATGTAAGTTTTGCAATAATAATCAAAATCTACAAACTAAAGTTTTCAAATAAATGTAGTGGAGTAAAAGTGCAATATTTGGATCCGAGATGTAGTTAAGTAGAAGTAAAAGTATTGGAAATTGGACTCAACTCAACTTTACTAAAGTAAAGTACAAATACCTAAAAACTGTACTCAAGTACAGTACTTAAGTAAATGTACTTAGTTACTTTCCACCACTGCTTATTGTACAACCCGCATAGTTGGCAACGAACAGGTGTTTTAGGCTGAGAATTATTTGTTTACGGGAGAGCGACCTGGTCATAGGACAAGTAACGGTTAGCTCAAGTGTGTGGAAGAGAATGCGAGTAACTGAGTGAATGTGTGAGCTAGTCAAGAGGTATGGGGATTGAGGTCGAGATATGCACGCATGCAGGTTGTGTATGTGAGGTATGTTTAACCACTAAAGGAGTAGTTCACCCAAAAAATGACTTCTATTCTATCAATTACACACGCCATGAAGCCTTGAATTCATGGAGATCTTTTATTAGCTCAGGAATGCGACAAAAAACAAACAAATCTCCATGAATTCAAGGCTTCGTGGGGTGTGTAATTGATAGAAAATATGTTTTGGGTGAACTACTTTAACCCATTTAGACCTGATGCCGATTCTAAAAAACGTCTTCGAAATCCTGACCTCAGTTTTCTGAAAAACGTCAAATATGGGGACGCTAGGGTCCATGTGGTTACCGTGTATGTTGTGAGAAAATACTATACTGTAGTGTGCATGTATACACATAACTTCATCTGTCTGCTTCCAAATTGCATTTCATTTAAATATATTGAATAAATAAATAAAACGTGGCATAGTGATACAAAGCAAAGGGGGTTTGACATTTATTTCCATTGACAGTAAATACGAGTGGAGGCATTCTATTCTCTGCATTTCCTGAATCTTATGTATTGTGTGTGTGTGTGTGTGTGTGTGTGTGTGTGTGTGTGTGTGTGTGTGTGTGTGTGTGTGTGTGTGTGTGTGTGTGTGTGTGTGTGTGTGTGTGTGTGTGTGTGTGTGTGTGTGTGTGTGTGTGTTGCCACAACCTTAGCCGTGGTTTACAATAAAGTCGAATGACATTGCTAATAGACAACATACAGCATCACATGTGCTTTTTATACCATTATCGTATTCAAACAATAAACTAATACTTTTTCTTGCATATTGGTATTATAACAAAAAGCCAGGTAAGCTCTGAAAAATATTCACATACAGGTTTTTCTGGGTTAATACAAAAACAGCACCAGAATATTGCATACGTTTATTTTAAGACTTTGGACTAGGTTTTAGCTCACCAGGACCTAGGCTATGTATACGCAGCAAAAAATATATACAGTAAACAGATTCTTGAATGGGCTGTTATTGCTTGTTTTGTTGCTATAAATGATGCTAATAACGCTATGGCTGCCGTAGGCCCATATTCCATGAAGAACCCGGTTTATGGCTGGTGAGTCCGTCTACACATAACGTTGTCAAACTAGACACAAGTTACTATCCTGACTCACTGGTTCTCAATGGTAGGTCCGGGGACTCCCAGTGGTCCTTGAGAGCGTTCCAGGCGGGTCCCCAGCTAAATGATTGATAGGAACCAAAAAGGACCCTTACGGGTCTATAACTCCTGAGAGTGTACAAATGAATCTTCTGTACATTTGTACACTCTCAGTGTTAAATTAACGGTGAGGAGTTTCCTGCGTCAACAGGCTCTGTGCACAGTTGCCATATTGGAAATAAATTGGGCCGCTTCCATACTTCCTTCACAGGTGTTACCAATGATACTAATGAAGGCTCTGTTCCATTCTGGTCAAGCAGAGTCAGGGTGATGATATTGTGCATGTTGGCTCACTGGAAACACTCTGCTACACCAGTGGGTCTGAAAGTGGGGTCCAGGGACTCTCATGGTTCCTTGAGGGGGTCCCAAATGGCCCTTTACAGGTGTGTAACTCTGAGATGTGTAACTCCTTAAGGGTCCATTTGGCTCCATTTGTACACTCTCAGAGTTATGGGGGTCCACTGTGCTACACTAAATGGAATAGGGACTTAATTAGTATCATTGGTAAAACCTGTGAAGGAAGTAAGGAAGAGGCCCAATTTCTTTCCAATATGGCTGCTGTGCATAGAGCCTAATATTGGGGCCCCAGAGATAACAAATCGTATCAAATGGGGGGGTCCGTGGCCAGACGCACATCAAACTGGGGGTCCTTTAAATTAAACAGGTTGAGAAGCATTGTCCTAACTGACAGACACACCAGGACAAAAGTATATCATTAAAACAGTTCAGAGTTTGAAAAAAAACTGTCTGGAATGCTTGAAGCACGTCCCCGGCTGTGTTCAGCTACAGTACCAAAGTGTTATGAAAGGTGAACGTCCATGAACTGGTGATGCCAACAAAAAAATAACCATATAAAAAAAAGTGTCCCAAATCATAAAAAAAAGAGTGATCCTGAATAATACGAGATGGCCACTGTTGGCAAGTCAACTTTCTCCTCTTACTTTCTCTATCTCTTTACCCTCTTTTTTTTTCTCTTTCTGTGGCTTCACCGTCATCATCATCATCATGATCATCCTCCTCCTCAGTGTCTTTGGTCCATGTGCACAAGGTCATGAAGGAATTTATAAAATAAAAACTTGATAAACAAACGTTGATGGAGGACAAATCCATGGTCGTGTTTTCGGGTGGGGGGGGGCTATACAGCGGCCATAAATTAACTGAAAGAAACACAAACAATGACAAACAATGACCAAATAATTAGAACGAAAATAATGCAGTGGAATGATTAAATGAAAAAGAAATGACAATGGCAAATAATATATGTATAACAGAAAACACACATTTGAGTTCATTTCAAATGAAATTATAATTAAATCTGGTGGTAATTCACATTAAATATATGTAAGACAATCTTCTAAAATAGCAGCTTGTAACACAAAAAAAAGTGCTATAGTAGAAAGAGATGTCTACAATCGTTGGAAATAGATGGAAATGACACTGAGTGGGTCATTAGGAACCACCAGGGTCATTGATGAGTTGTTCTCAAAATTGTAATAAATCATTAAAAGTGCCTTACTGATAAGCTATGGAATCTGCCTGACCCAAAGCAACAAAATGGATGATCACTTTAATGTTCATCCCTGCAAGATACTGCACACAGCGTCCACATGGTGGAGCCAGTGAGCCTCAAATAAAGCTTGGGATTTCCAAACTTGAGGAGGGGAAAAAGAACTGATAGAATCTGCAGGAGTCATCATTAAAAGTCAATTTGCTTGCAGTTCACACAATATGTACATTTTAATTCATTTCATGAATTATAATTCACAGGATTGTGTCAAAAGGGCACAAGAGAAGGAGTTCAAAGACGGAAGGAAAGGAAATGTTAAAGCTTGGGTAAAGCCTGATTTATACTGTACAACGGTGTCTCACAGCAAACAATAGCAGATCTAGAAGCTCACAATGCATCGCGACGTGACACGTTGTGAGCTTGCAGACACTTATGATGGAGTATAATGCCGGATTTATATCTAGTTGTGTACCAGTGTTTCACATTGAAAATAGCTACAAGCTCACAACGCGTCACAGCAAGTATACATCAGGCTTTAAGTAGGCATGAGACAGAGAGGTACCCGTTAACGCCAAACACACACACAAACACACAGGCCACGTTTACACAAATACGTTTTCATTTTAAAACTAAAACGATCCCTGTCCACAAAAGCGTTTCAGAAATAATCTCCATCCCTACACCTGAAAATTCACGGTACTTAGTTGCAAGCTTATTAAAAAACAAGGTACGTCTCGTGTACAAACGTACTTACTACTACTGTCATCTATGTGAAGCTTCAGTTACAGCGCTCAATAAATATAGCATTAAAAAACGACGACAAAAACAAGACGGGTCTAATAACACTGTGGATCTCTGGCGTTATGCTTATGATGTCACATTGATGACAGTACGTCTTGCTCAAATATGGAGGGACAGATCTGGGATCATAAAAACTAACTTTAAATATAATACACACAAATATATTCGTAATTATGTGAAAAACATTGGGGAATTTATTTCCTTGGCGTACTGGCAGTACACAGTACCTGACAGGCACTGATCTGTGTGCAGTGGTTTGCAGAGTTACCCGTGGACACACAGGCAGACCCTCTTCTAGACAGCTTGGGCCCTGAGGTGCCATGCCGTAAAAAAAACAAAATAAGTTATGAGACTGAGGAAGGAGGTCACGAAGAATATTCCATGATTTTTCAAAGGTACATTAAAATCGCCGTTTTCACTGGCAAGGGGGCGGTAGACGGATTAATCAATCAATTAATTCCGTGGCAGTGAAAGAGTTGATAACTACCCCGGCAACCCGGCTCCGGATAAGCGGTAGAAGACGGATGGATGCTCCCAGAAAATGTCTTTCCCAGGTGTTTCGCCCAGGCGGACAGGGTTTTGAGGTTAGGTTTAGGCATTATTTATGTGAGGTTAGGGTTAAGGCTAGGTTTAGGCAGTATTTCTGTGAGGTTAGGGTTAAGGTTAGGTTTAAGCATAGTGTTTGTGAGGTTAGGGCTAGGTTTAGGCAGTATTTCTGTGAGGTTAGGGTTAAGGTTAGGTTTAGGCATAGTGTTTGTGAGGTTAGGGTTAGGTTTAGGCATCAGTTTTAGTGAAGTTAAATGCTAGGGTTTAAGCGCAATCAAGGCGAAACACCAAGGAAAGAGGGAGTCCCGTCTGCATCATCAAGTCTCCGTTTCTACCCGTCTAAACTAAAACGCACACTAGAGTTTTCAAACTAAACGGGTGTCGTCTGCGTTTTCAAAAGTCTAAATTGTAGGGGTTCAAAAAAAAAGCCAGACTGGTGTGGAAGCTAGGCATAACGAAGGTTGCACGCTTTAAAACAAAAACATTTTAGTGTGGATGTAGCCTGAAGCAGTGACCTGGGAAACTCGGCCTACCCAGTGACTTTGCAAAAAGAGAGAAGAAACAAAGTGGAGGCATGGAGAGGAATATAAAAAAAGACATCAATGTTGTTATTTGGATAAGTGCAGCAAAAAGGAGGAGGGTAGAAAATGATTATATTCAAATAGAGCTTAAAGGTAGGGTAAGTGATTTACTTTGGTTAAAATAAGTGTTAAATAGCTCTATATTCTGATAGTACTCATTGCTATACAGTGTTTGTTCTGTAAAAGGAGTCTCCCATGTCTCTCCAGCTCTTTATTAAACAGAAAAGGCATTCTCAGTGCTCTCTCCTGATTGGCTTAAAAGTTGTCACCTACTTCTATTTTTTAGTGTCTTGTC
Organism: Gymnoscopelus microlampas; assembly: GCF_963454915.1. Classification (NCBI taxonomy): domain Eukaryota; kingdom Metazoa; phylum Chordata; class Actinopteri; order Myctophiformes; family Myctophidae; genus Gymnoscopelus; species Gymnoscopelus microlampas. The sequence goes on along the minus strand of NC_139949.1, from coordinate 15,800,491 downwards.
ATTTGTCCTGCTATGACCTTGGGGGGAGGGTTGGGGATTGGGGGAATAAGTTGTCATATACAATCATATGCTTGTACCTTGTGTGTAAAATGGAAAAATAAAAACAAAGTGTTTTAAAAAAAAAAGTTGTCACCTACCTGAAAATGTACTATATTCTGTTTACTAAAGAGCTGGAGAGACCCCTGTGACCGAACAAACGCTCTGTATCGATGATTACTATCAGAAAATAGTACTTCAACCTTTTTAACCAAAAAATAATAATACGAAAACATATCACGTACCCTACCTTTAACATTAGATGAAATTGATTAATTCATTTTAGATTTAATGTATTTTAGATTTTTTTTAATGTTGTGTTGCATCTTCCTTTACACCGCTATGGTGAATCGATCACACCATTACCTGCAAACACACCAATTCATGACTAATTATTATTATTCTTTAAAGACACGTTTGCACAACAAAACAGCCCAAAACCCTGTGAATCAGCACTTGCTGATCCTACCTGAAGTGAACACGGGTCAATGTCAGTTAGAGGACATTCCTGTGGTTAATTTGCGGCTGTGTAGCTGATGAGCTTTGTCCGGGTGCCAACCCAGGCAAAAAGCCAAACGTTGAGTCAACGTCACTTTGGAGGGCAATCTTGGAACGCCATGTGAACGTTGGCACGGGTGACACGTTTTAGGGAAATTAGTTTAAAGCCACCATGTGGGCTTTTCTAAAAAACGTAGTTGATTTAGGGCTCGTTAAGTCTGGGATGTCTTTTGAAAGGACGGTTTCCATCCCTGTTAAGAGTGGGCAGAGTCGGAAGAGCGCAGTGGAAAGACAAGGGAGATAGATGTCCTTACTTTTTCTTGTCCTTGTCTTTCTTGAGGGGCTGGGACAGGGACAGGGTCTCGGCGGCCACCTTCCTCCGGTTAAAGGCGTTCATCTCCTCCTCCAAGTCCCGCCTCTTCTCCTCCACCTTCCTCTTCTCCTCCTGGTGCATTCTCTTCAGCTGCTCAAACTTATCGTGCAGCTGAAGGCGCAAGAATGAAAAATAGAGACAGAGAGAGAGAGAGAGGGAGAAGAAGAGGGAAATGTTGTGGTCAAAAAAACACCGTGGAAATAAGCTCTTGAGCATGTGCATTCCTGACCCTTTCCATTCAATTCCCGTACATATATATATATCGTGCCTGTAGAACTGTGTACACGTTTAAATAACGAGCTGATCCGAGTTTGGTGCCAAAACAAACCACCAGAGAAATTCTATTCTGTGTACTGCAGTCAGGCTGTTTAATCAGTCCTCCTAAACTAACCTATAGACGTTTTTGGGCTGCAGTTAAAAACCATCACTGAAACACTTGGGGAAATGGTGAAATGTACCATAGAACTAGCTAGTGCTAATATCTGTATTGCTTTTATACGCTTGACCCCTTGCATCCGTATTCTAAGGGAACATTCGGCCATCTACATGCAACTCGTCGTGAGCTTGTCGATTATAACACAATTTTCGGCGAAGATATTTTGTGTAGAGGGCAAAAAAATTGCGTACCGAGTACGGAGCCAACCCCGGTCAAGTTAACCAAGTATAGAGGGCTTAACTCAACGAATTAACCAACTTTAAACTTTACTGCTCGTTCATATAGGAATGTGTCTTTGAGCAGTTCGACAGGCTCATTTGAGAGTCAGGAAATGAACTTTTAGATTTGTACAAAACAAGATGAAAACAAAAAGGAACATCAAGGTAATTTGTCGACTTGCAATAGTTTATACTTTGTGAAATGGCTCCATTAGCCCATTCAATCCTGTCATTTTAGATTGCTTTGGCTATTCAAAAATAGCAGATGTACAAGCTCGTACAAGCCCTTTTTTTCAAATCTTTGAATATACATATTTTTAAAGCTTTTTTTTTTTGCTTATATTCAAAGATTTGCACACATCTTCACGATTTTTCAAAAATAACAGATCTACAAGCTCATAGCGCGGCACTCGGTGCCGCGCTACGAGCTTGTATATCTGCTATTTTTGAATAGCTAAGGAAATAAAAAATGACAGAGATGCGCATTCCCGGATTTAATGGGTTAGAGCATGTAGACATTTTCTCAGGTTCTTTGAACAAACAATGCGGCAGGAACTAGCTCTCTAGTGCAGGTTGACCTGCTAGCATCCTTAGTGCTAACACGTAGCATAACATACAGTAAGCTACATCCCGCGACACTAAACAACTACAACACCCTCCGGGACCCCGACCCCTGACCTCTCTCTCTTTCTCTTTCAGCTCTGCTTCCGTCTCTTTCACTTTGTTGACGAACATCTGCCTCATCTGCTCTTCTTTGTGCTGCAGGTCTCCCAAGAACTCCTTCCTCTTGGCTTCATACGTCTCCTGAAGACTGGTTAAAGGAAGAGAAATGTGGGAACTTTTAGGACACACACACAACTCATATCTTAACTATAATTAAGTAAATTAAATCATCTTCTGCTCTGTAACACCGGGTTACATTATGAATAAATTGGACTCGACACCGTGAAATAGGTTTGCATCTGTTCCGATTGCTCTGGAAAAACGGTTTGTGACACAAACCCGTTCTGTGAACGAAGTGGACCTGTAAGACAGCTAGGCCTGTCACAATTATTACAGAATCGTCTAGTCGCAATTATATTTGCATAATCGTCATAATAGTTTCCCTGTTGAAAGATTTTTACACATTTTCAAATATTTAAAAAAGCAGAAATAGAGGAAATAGCAAACTTGTAGATCAGCTAGTTCTGCTAGATCAGCTATTTCTGCTTTTTTACATGTATAAAATGATTAAATGTGTCAATAATTCCTTTGTATATTTCAGTTATTTGTCATATCTGCCCTGTGCAAGCCTACAAGGCTTCATATGTTCCAGTTCAGTGCCAAACACACAATTAAAGTCGCTAATCGCACTTATTTGAGTGACAATTAATCGCCAATTTAAATTTGTAATCGTGACAGCCCTAAAGACGGCACCACATACGTTCACGATCGGCTCCGCTCCTCCCCCCTACCTGAACGGCTGGCTGTCGGGGTCTGTGTCTTTGAAGCCCATCTCCTCCAGTTTACAGCGTCGGTAGAGCTCGTAGTGGCGTGCGTGGGTCTGCTCCCGCAAGTCCTCCATGTTCACCCTGATGAGCATCTCTCTGAGCTTCACGAAGTCGCAGTGGGTCTCGTTCTCCACTGCGGGGGGAGAGCGCGGCGTTAGGTACGCATCATGTTGCCACCAGTGGTGGAAAAAGTACTAAAATCTATTACTTAAGTAAAAGTATCAATACTGCAATGCAGAAATACTCTGTTACAAGTAAAAGTCTGGAATTCAAAATGTACTTGAGTAAAAGTACAAAAGTATTGGCATCAAAATGTACTCAAAGTACCAAAAGTAAAAGTACTAATTATGCAGAATGTCCCATTTCAAGTTTTCAAATGCATACAAATCTTTTGAAAATAGCAGATCTACAAGCTCACAATCTTGCGATGTATTGTGATAATAATTGTAATAATAATAAAAATCTACAAAGTAACTAGTAACTTGTAGGAACCGATTTTTATGTTTAGTATGCTGACATAAAGTAATTGGGTTAATGTGTATTCATTTTGTTAATATGTGTTCAACTAATTAATCATTCAATTGAATATAAAGTATATTCAATCTCCCTGTGTATGCAGAGGCCAAACACTTCATATTGGATGGTTTTGTTATTGTACCAGGTCCATGAAAGCCACAGATGTTTGCATTCCTCTGTTATCAGTTCACTCCCTGCCTTGGAGTTCTCTCTCCCAGTTTGCTCTGCCTGTACGCTGTTATAAATTACATTCAGTATAGATTACTCAGAGTAATCTGATACTTTTAAGTACTTTTGGTCACGCCTCCCTGCTAGCTTCTCTGTCTCTCCTGTTTCCTTGTATAAATGACAATGTAAAGTGAGTTGTACTCCAGAAATGATTCAGGTCAAGCTGTACATTTACTCCTTGCGGCAAGTAAAAAGATTCTTTGTGAAGGAGATCTCCGCTGTGTCTGTGTCTATCTTATTCCAATGTGTGATCTGAGCCTAAGGTGTTTGTAAAATGATAAAGCAATCTATCATTACAATGGTCCCTCGAGCCTGGATGTCAGAGCTGTTCCAAGAAGAGTAAGAAGGAAGACGACGCTGGAAAAGTCTGCAAGCAGCCAGGACCCGGATCCTGCAAAAATCCTGGAGCGTGAATTCGATCCAGGTCGGCGGTCAACTCGTCTGACATCTTATCTTCAAGGAACGGCCGACGGCATTTGAACGCTGATCACACAACTATAAGATAGCACGTAAGTGAGACACAAAAGTTGTCTATCTATGTGAATATAGACATTGTCTATCTATGTGAATATAGACATAAGCCTAAGCACTGAATAAGCAGTGAAATCTTAGGATATGTTGCTATGTTTTAGAAGCAACAGAGTGATTTATTTCCTGCAAATTGTATACTGTAGTGTGTATGAAATCACAGATATTGACGGACGCGCGTCATCACTATGTGTATCCAAACGCGATATGTGTATCCAAACGCGATCTGAGTGAATTATCCGGGTCTAACAATTTTCTCTCCGCGGTCATCACTATGTGAGTGAGCCGTGAGCACTTTTCTGGATCTGATCATCTAGAATAACCCACAAAATACCCTTGGGTGTTCGATGAGAAATCTGTTGGGACGTGGTGAAACTGAATGTGTTTATATTGTATGTTTGTGCTTAATATTACTAAAAGTGTGATATTAAGATGTGTTATTAAGGAATGTGTGAAGTGGGATTCAAACAGTATACAGCAGTGTAAATAACGCTCGAAATAAGTATGAATGATAATCACGGTGGTTGAGAGACGAGTGTGTCTCTTCCCCCCCCCTCAGGAGCCTTGCGTGTTTGAGGTCTGTTTGGGACAGTCGCGTGGACTGGTGATTTCTGTATGAATCTATGAATGAGAGTACAGTGAATGTGTGTGGGGATCCCCAGGGAATATGTGTATGTTCCTGTAGAAGCCTATGAGAGAGAGCAGACAAAGTGTCGTGACTGTGAAGAACGAATGAGATTTTCAGTGTCTGTGTATGTCCTCACGAGTATAGGAATACAAGTGAATGTGTGTGTGTGTGAGGGCTGCATGTGTGTGCAGAGAGAGAGAGATAGCGACTGCTTGAGAGAAAGCTGGGTGTGTGAAAAGTAACTGAGTACATTTACTCAGATACTGTACTCAAACGTGCTGTGTGTGGGACTGTGTGGGAGTACGTGTGTGTGTATGCAAGATGGGAGAGAAAGCGAAAGAAAGAGAGTGGGGGATTAGAAGCTAGGCCAAAAGGAAGGAAGAGACCCCCCCAAACATGTTATCGGTGTGGCCATATCGGCCATTTCGTAGCCAAGTGTAGATCTAGCGAAACAGTTAATGGCTGGGAGGATGATAACCGGGCGGAAACACCAAGACAGGCCCGAAATACATGCTTTAGGTGTGGGCTCACGGGGCATATTGTTGCTGACTGTAAATCAACAACAACAGTTTATGGATGGGACGATAACAGAAAGACACGTAAACCTAAGAGCAGAATGGAGAAAGATGATACATGGCAGGACCTTGGTTTTATTGGTACAGAAACCCTTATATATATATATATATATATGATGAGGGCACACATTCTGCACACATTTGGTATTAATTAGCTACGATGTCTAAGCCCCTTGCCTGTTTACAGTAGCCAGTCTAAAGCAAAGTTTTATGCATGAATAAAAGCCCCACATCTTATTACAGTCATAATTAGAATTTTAAGTAGACAACAGCAAATAGATACTGGGCTTATTTTTAGGCATTAATAGTAAGGACCAACCAGATCTGCTACGTAATAAACCATTCTCAAGAGTGTGAGGGTGAAAGTAACTGAGTACATTTACTCAAGTACTGTACTTAAGTATCACATACATGTGTGGGGAAGAAGTGACTGAGCAAATGAGTAACTCCCAGAGAGTAAAAGTATTTTTGTGGTCAGTATGAATGAGTTACAGCGAACAGTTGAAATGAGTGTATGTTGGAAAGTAATTGAGTACATATACTCAAGTACTGAACTTAAGCTGGGGAGTGTGTGCACGTGTGTGTGTGCACGTGTGTGTGCGGGCTGTGCGGCTAACAGAGAGACAGAAAGACAGTGATGAAGTGAAAAAAAACATCACAAAAAGCCATAAGTTCTAGTGATATTTAGGAGCCCTTATCAGTGAAGTTTTGTGCAGTTAAGGCTATTAACCAGCTCCAATATAAGGTCCATTTTTTTTTTTTTTTGTTACAAGCCCTGTGTCTAAACTCAAGTGTTAAAGATGTGCTGTGACGTCTGTTCTGTTGCAACAAAATTGCATTAGGTTAGGGCCTGTAGGCGATCGGAGGAATGCAGGCCTTCGCTTGATGGGATTGAGCTCATTGTTGCAGTGGAATATGAGGTTTTTAGTACATCAGCTAAGCGAAGTGAATCTTAAGTATTGAGATGTAATTAGTTCCAAGTACCCCACGCTAGGAATGTGCACTGCAGGGTCAAGCACATTCCTGTCCAGATAAGAAGCGTAGAGGTTTGAAAATGGCAGATCTACAAGCTGTACAGCAAGTGTTGATTTTAATACTCAATAATGAAAAGTATCTTAAGTATTAGTTGAAGACTTATTTGAAGTCAAGGCTGTTTTCCCCATGTAGATAGGAACGAAGTCTGTAAGAAACTGCCATGTGTTTCTAAAAGCATTTAGTTACTTTGAATGAAAAGTATTTCTACTCAAGTTGTGGTTAGCATATTTACTTGAGTAACAAAGTAATCGGGATACTTTGTGGTAACCAATTACAGTGTTGCAATCCTATGGGCAGTGGGAACACAAGGCCCTGATTAGAGCCCATAGGTGGGAGTGAGAGAGGAAAATTAAGTGGTAGCTCACCCTAAGCTCAGCCTGCGAGGCCACGAAGGGCCTCAATGTACTGTCTACAACTGATAACCGAACAGTTAGTTCGCAGTGGAGTTGCCAGGTGTGCAAGTGTTAACTGCCAAGGAAGTGAAACGTTAGTTCCCATGAGACTTATCTTTCATTCGTTTTGACCTCCAGTGTCTCAGGCCCCATTTCTTACTTAGTTTTGTTTTTGTAGATGATTTGTTATGACGGTGCCACAAGCCCCAATTTCTCACTTTGAAAAATCGTGTCTTCTCCTCTATATTTGAAGTATACAAGCAGTGTTCTAAGTACAGTTGTGAATCAAGTAATTAATTGTATATTGAATCATGACCATAAGGTATGGCCATGGTTCAAACAGGAGGGAGAGTGACACTGAGTTAAGAAGTATTAATAGTAATTAAAGACACATATTCACAACATATTCAAACTTACATTTTTTTAAATTCTGGTAAAAGCCATACACTGTAAAAATGAATTTGAAGACGTTACAAAGGTCAAAAGAACTAGTAAGCTGCCAAGATTTTATCTCTTCCACAGGAACGATGGGACTGCTTATGGTGATGCTGACCAGGTCATCAAGTGTGAACTGAACTCTCCGTGCTAGGAGGGTCCATGCCCGGGTCACGTCAACATGCCAACTGCTGTGAGATGCAGTCCCTGGTCAACATGTCACCTGATGTGAGGCGTGTGGTTTGTCCAATCCACACAAAAACATTCGCAAGTTGGTGCAAACATCATCGAACATTACGTAAGAAGGTGAAGAAGGCCGGCTTGTGGGGTGGAGTCTCACATATAGAGTGAGATTAGGCCCTAACCGGTGAAGAATCCACTTAGAATAGTACCCCCCCCCTCACCTGATTACACTTAGAAGGACGATGCACCACACTTGTTTTTATTTTTATATTTTCCTATCTATGTTATTGTATATTTTTCTATGTATCTTTTGTCTCTATTATTAAAGTTAAGCAGGGGAAGGCTAAAGCTAAGATAATTATGATTGTTATGTTGCAGCGATATATGTCTACATCATACATTTCCTGTTCCAGTTAACTGATAGTAAGTAAGTGCCTCGAATCCAAACAGTGAGAGCCTTGGGTCAAGCTATTTGCCGTGCAAAACGTATGATCAGTTTTAAGCACATAAATAAGAGCTTTTATGTCACTCTGAAGCGGACTAAGTATGAAGTGTGATAAATGCAATATCATGGAGCGAGATGGAAAATGCCAACTGGTGTAAATGTGTTAGTGTGGAATGAGGGCGCATTTAAGACAACCTCCGAAGGGAGGGGCGGGATAACCGACCAAACGGTCATCATCTCAGAAGCCACATACTAATGAAGCCATCAAACACCGTGTTTTCCATGTCAGATGACATTAGTTCTAAAAATGCCAGTGATGTGATGTTAACACCTTAGTGCCCTCCAGAGAGTCACAGGTCAAGGGAGGGGTAGGTGGAACAGACAGCTGGGTACAAGTGGGACAATGCTTCTATGCGCTCTGTTAATGTTTTGAGTAAGGACTGTCAATTGATTGGTCAAGTGATATACCCGGTTGAGGGCTGAGGCTGCCGCTCATACGAATAGCAAGACATTACATGGTAATGAAGGGTGATAATGATCTTTTTCCTACCATTAGGTTTTTTCGACATTATCCACAATCGTGTCTATCATTAATGACCATATCAAGTGACATTCTATAATTCTCATCATGTGATCAACAATGACAAACTTTGTCTTATGCCATGACTAGAGCTGAGATAGATGGATAGCTTAAGTCCCAAGGCCACTGAAAAAGGTGAAAGCAAGAAGAATGTGAAGATTAAAAAATGAATAAAAGGAGGGAAATGTAGGAACCGATTTTTATGTTTAGTATGCTGACATAAAGTAATTGGGTTAATGTGTATTCATTTTGTTAATATGTGTTCAACTAATTAATCATTCAATTGAATATAAAGTATATTCAATCTCCCTGTGTATGCAGAGGCCAAACACTTCATATTGGATGGTTTTGTTATTGTACCAGGTCCATGAAAGCCACAGATGTTTGCATTCCTCTGTTATCAGTTCACTCCCTGCCTTGGAGTTCTCTCTCCCAGTTTGCTCTGCCTGTACGCTGTTATAAATTACATTCAGTATAGATTACTCAGAGTAATCTGATACTTTTAAGTACTTTTGGTCACGCCTCCCTGCTAGCTTCTCTGTCTCTCCTGTTTCCTTGTATAAATGACAATGTAAAGTGAGTTGTACTCCAGAAATGATTCAGGTCAAGCTGTACATTTACTCCTTGCGGCAAGTAAAAAGATTCTTTGTGAAGGAGATCTCCGCTGTGTCTGTGTCTATCTTATTCCAATGTGTGATCTGAGCCTAAGGTGTTTGTAAAATGATAAAGCAATCTATCATAACTAAAGCGTTCAAATAAATGTAGTGGAGTAAAAAGCACAATAGTTGCCCTTGAGATGTAGTGGAGTAGAAGTAAAAGCATTGGAAATTGGAAAGACTCAAGTAAAGTACAAATACCTCAAAATTATACTTAAGCACAGTACTTAAGTAAATCTACTTAGTTAATTTCCACCACTGGTTACCCCCATCACAATCTGGGATCCCAGGTAAAAAAAAAGGAAAAACAGCGCCCCCAGCGTTTTTCACTTTTGCATTTGATTTGATTTCAGTAGCGCAGCTCTGAATCTGTTCTTGAGAGATTACCACCATCATAATCATCAAAGGAGACAGATCTGGTTGAAGAAAGTCACTTTGCCCCTCATTCAAAACAATCAACCATCTAAAAGCCTCTAGCAGAAATTAGTAGAAACTGTACTGTTCATTACACCAAACCATCCTTAGAACCCCATGATTTAACTAGTGGGGCTAAACATGAAAAACAAAAGAAAACAGAAATGTTTTAATCATTATTGCTAGCGGAATGGGGGGGGGGGGGGGGGGGGGGTGCGACATATACTGTATATTCATCAGCAATCTGCCTGATACTCAATCTTGTTTGCAAAGCTGACATTTTGGCCTTAGGGTGGCACTAGAGGCAACATCACAGGGTCACTCAAATGGTTTAGGTTCATCCAAAGCAGCAAATCAGAAAATGTGCTCAGTTAGTTTGATAACACTTGATAATTACGTATTGTGTGAAGATTTTTTATCTAATGGTGGCACAAAATGAACTAACATGGGAATGCCAATAAATCGGGTTAATCTTCCGGTGAGCATGAAGATGATTTTGTAATATGTTGTTTGTAACCAAAGTGCTGGAGTGGGAGACGGAACGGACAACCGACTATCATTAGAGCCCCTAGTGTAGCTAAAATAAATCCTGTACCACTCTATGGAATAGCTGTAGAAAGTGGTGAATGAATGAAGATTCATGTTTTGCCATAAATAATATATGTGGTTGTGGACTCTACATCTGTCCGGGGATGTACGTATTGATCTTCTCACTCTGGGGGTGTAAATATTACACTGCCCACCAGTTTGTTAGCAGTAAATAAATCAAAAAGTGATGATCACCCTGACTATACCGCACCACAGTACCTCTCGATGTACAGCAATCAACGTATGTACGTATATTGTGTTAAAACAGGAAACAACTTAAAGAAAATGTACTGTATACTACAACTGGCGCATCGTTATGTTTGACAACACATCATTTTTGTGTGAGAAAGTATAAACTTAAAAATGACACTTTAACCTCATCAAGTAGCAGTGGTTTTCAACATTTTTCATGCCAACTTAAGGACCCCAAAAATTGATATACATTTGGCCGCGGACCCTCATCTGAAAATGTTTTGTGCCAGGGACCCCCAGAAGCAAAGAGTTGAGTTCTCTCTCAGCTATGAGCCTCTATCTCTCTTAGCTATGAGGCTCTCTCAGCATCTTGCTAATTTTCTCTCTCCATCTGTCTCCATTATCCTCCCTCTCCATTTTTCTTTGAAAAGCAAATCTCAACTCAAATCATATCTCAGAGCGGAAAGTGAGGCAGCAGCATGCACAAAACACGTCTGTTTTAATTTAACCGCATTGAGAAAAAACTGTGGCAACAGACAAGCATTGAATAAGGACCGTTTGTTTGCGTGCAAGCATTATTGTTGTATTTTTGTTTTTATTTACGTGCTCCTTGCGAGGTTCATTATAGTTTTTATTTTTTCATTGTTTTTTTCAACGTGGGTTTGTTAATATGTATTTATTTTAAAGGCTTAATTACTAGTTTACCTAGTGTAGGTAAGGCTTAGGTATTAGTTATTTTGTTTAGTTTTTGTTAACTACAGTATATTAACCCATTAAGACCGGGAACACAACACGTGTGTAATTTTCTATGGCACTTCAAAAATAGCAGATATACAAGCTCATAGCGTGGCACCGAGTGCAGCGCTATGAGCTTGACAGCTTGTAGATCTGCTATTTTTGAAAAAAAAAGAAAAATGTGTGCAAATCTTTGAATATATATGTTTTAAAGCGAACATTCGTAACTCAAATCTTTGCTTCTGGAGGTCCAAACAAAATATTTTACAAATGTTCGCTTTAAAAAAAAACATATTCAATGATTTTCCACAATTTATTTTTCAAAAATAGCCAAAGAAATCTAAAATGACAGAGATGCGTTGCAGGTCTTAATGGGTTAAACCGTGGCACATCGGATTCTTGTTCTAGCGCTAGGTCCGAGTGATTCTCACAGTAAAGCCGGTTCCTAAAGAGGGGGGTGAGTGACAGGAAGTGGTTCCTGCCTTGCCTTGCAGACTGACATCAGTGGGAGAGAATGTACCCTGGGTGTCGGTTCCATTCCGCTCACATGTCACCTGATTTGCTGCTCTGTATATAGAGGCTCCACGTTGAACTCTGCTGAAGCCTATATACCCAGTTGTCTCGTCTTTTGACTAGGTAGGGGTTGTTGGCGGTGATGTATATTGGTCCTAACGCTGCCACCGTTTGGTATTTGATACGGCTGTCTTCACGCCGTCAGGTGATGAGGAAACCGAGGAGGAGGAGGAGGGTGGTGGTGGGATGATGATGCTGCCAGAATGAGGTTAACATAGAGGAATGGATTGCTGGGTAATAACTGGGAACGTATGATTATTACATTTAAAAGTTATTATTTTAAACCCATTCAATCCAGGAACGTATACTGTGTCATTTAAAAAAAAAATAGCTATACTTTGGGCTTTTTTTGTTGTTGAAAAATCGTGAGAATGTGTCCAAATCTTTGAATATATACAGTATGTTTTATAAAGCGATTTTTTAAAACTAAAATCTTTGCTTCTGGGGATTTACAAATGTCTTCTAAATCCTAACAGTTTTTATTTTTATTTTTTACGTATGTTGCTGTAATATCAGTAGTTCTCAAACATTTTTCATGTCAACCACGCAAAATGATATGTATTTATCCGCGGACCCCCTCCTCAAAATATTTTCTTCCAGGGAACCCCCAGAAGCAAAGATTTTATTTAAAAATGTATATATGAATTCAAAAATGTAACTTAATTGTATATCTGCAATTTCTTTAATAGCTAAAGTATAAAATGACACGGATGCGTTCCCGGATTGAATGGATTAATACATGACATTGCTGTCTCAATTTAGTCCCTGCCAATTCTCTCCTGCGCACTGCTTGTCCCCGTCGCTGGCAGCCCACACTGTTGGCCTGGGGAGCGTGTAGACACCCACAGGCCTCCTCCGATACATCTCCTCAGGTCAACCTGCTGCTACTTTTCACCCGACTGTGAGGAGCTTCAACGGTGTTGCGTAGGGACGCAAATAATCGATTAATTCATTAATTGATACCTAACCTTGTCGATCGATTAATTGATTAGCTGCGTTTTTTTTGGACCTAAAGGAAAATTGTTGTCCGAAACCGAAAATGAGTGCAGACACATAATTGCCTTCATGTATATAACATTAACGAGGCGCAACGAGCATCAGCTGGACACAGACACGCACACCTCCCCCCTGCAGTGCTCTATGGAGTCTGTCTCATTTCTCTCCAAAAGCCCTTGAATATGATGGAATATGATTAAGGATTACCGTGATTATAGTAAACTCACATTTGATATCACACACACCATACCTGTAACTTTCACTAGCAACCCCCCCACCCCCTCCAAAAAAAGAAGTTTTCAACAAAAAAATCGATAAATTCAATCGAGTAAACTGCAATTAACCGGTTATAGATTAACTTAACATCCCTAGTTTTGCACCATCTTCTCGTTTTAGTAATATTGTTCCTGCCGTTTTCCTATTTTTGCTGTGCAATATGCTTCCATAGAAGACTTCTATAGAATCCAAATGACTGTTAATAATGTCTCTCTAGAATATTGGTTCTCAAAGTGGGGTCCGGGGACCCCCAGCAAAATGTGTTAATATAGCATCACAATAATTTTAACCACTTCAACCCTTTATACTTTGGCTATTCAAAAATAGCAGATATACAAGCTCATAGCGCGGCACCGAATATATTTTGAGATGGGTTATTGTCGCTGTGCCTGGAGCTCGTGTAAGACATAAACAACAACCCCATTGCATGACCCTCATGGCTCCCAAGAGCCTTATCTTTTGCCTGCAAATCTCTCATAAAGAAGAAGATATTACTCCCTAGTCTCCCTTAAAAAAACATAATCACTCCTTCCCACAATGTCCTTATTTTGTCCCCCTCACACGACCATTAAAGTTACTACAGGGCAATTGGCAACTTGCTAATAAAGCCTAACTTTCGTCATCCCCTAATCGCCTACGACGCCCATTACACCAGATGTCTACTTTGTTGTGTATTGTCTAACACTGAAAATAGCTGATCTACAAGCTCACAACATGACGCAGCATTTTGTCTCACACCGAAAATATCTACAAGCTGACAGCGTGGCATGATGTGCAGAGTTTTGATGAGCTCTGAGCAAAGTTTTTGCAAAAACTTGGAGATAAGTGTGTCAATCATCTCAAATGAAAATAGCTACTTGCTGATTGACTCAACAACGCAATACAAACCAAAATATTAATGAAGGAATCTGCAGTCACACTGGTTAAATAGGTAAGGAACAGAGAGATAGAGGAGATGATCTTGGGCGAAATAACTGGAGGGATGCACAGAAAGTTAAATACAATTTGCAAAAATTATAGTGTAGAACTCAATATGTTGCCACGTAATAAACTACTAGAAATCTGTTCCTCTGCTATCAAGATCGCAGGGGGGGGGGGGGGGGGGTTACAATGGGTGGAGGAGGTATGTGCAGAATGCAGGCAGGGGGTGAACCATATGCCAAGAACCCATCTAAATACCAGCAATAGCAGGGAGCAGTGAGGATCAAAGATTGACGATGATGTGGTTTCATTAGAAAGAAGGAAAAAGAGCCAATTAGCAGGTGACTGAAAGCAAGCCCGGCATATACTGAATCTTGGTTTGGTTTGGTTTAATGCTTGATTCTGATTGGTCAATCGCTGAATTCAGCGTCCCGTTTTTTTCTGAATAATGACCGATGAGCTCTATAACAGACCTCTGTCTAATCAACGGCTCAGAGCAACTGCTGTGTTGCTTGAATTTTGGTATCCAACATGACGTCAAGAATGTTTTTGAAAACATTTTTAAACGAGAAATAGACGATGCAATAACCGAAAATTGATTTTATTTGATCAACGCTTCCTTGTTTTCCGAGGCGGCCGTGCTGCGCTGAGCGGACGGCCAGCGCAAATCTTATGGAATACTTTCATTACCGTAAGCAAGGAAATACTTTGTTTTGTTGTTGCTTTTGGGTCAATTTATTATTTTATTTATTAAGTAGCCGTGTAATAAGCTGGATAATTGCCGCCGCGCTGGTAGTTATTGAGAAGTAACACCCTTCAGGATGATTAATGATGATTAACACTGAGGCGAATTATCATACCACAGCCACTGGGTACCAATAAGCAAAACACACGACATGCACAATGGAAAACCAGTATTGCAAACAGCATTTGCAAAGTTCGATTTCGTAAACAATATGATATATCACGTTAACACCTGTTAACCACTTTCGCCCTGGTGTCCCAATTTTGGCCATGTCAATATAGCCAAAAATGCAAAAATAGCAGATCTACAACCTAACCATAGTGAGCTAACTTGTAGATCTGCTATTTTAAAATTTTAAAGTATGAAATAGGGTAAGTGTTTAAGTGAGCATGGAAAACAGCAAGGAGTGGGACTGCGGCGGCACAATTAATCAAAAGTAATCAGATATCGTGTTTCACAAAAGCATAATGGGATTAAAACGTCTTATTTGGAAAGCGGTTATACCTCGTCTCCTCAATGCTGTATTATCTATTCTTATATCCATTCTGCTGTTCTTCCGTCACTGCATCTTTTCTATGGTTTATTTGATCGTTTTTTTTTTGTGTGTACCAAGCTTTATGAGGCCAGTTCTTTTTATTCCGTTTTATTGACTTTATTTATTCTCCTTTAAAAGTAACATTTATCATTCTTAGTATTTTCCTCACGCACTCACGGGAGCGGTCTTTGCCCCAACTCTAATAGTTTTGGACCGATAGCATCGCTGGGCACACCGGAGGCCTGCCACTCACAGAAGACACTTTGTCATACTATCTGAGAGGGGTCTCCATTTTGTCACACACTTAAGCCTATTGATAGCAGCGTTGTCTGTGTTAATCCTTTCTTTGGCTATTCAAAAATAGCAGAACTACAAGCTCATAGCGCAGCACCAAGTGCCGCGCTATGAGTTTGCAGATCTGCTATTTTTTGAAAAATTGTGGAAAATGTGTGCAAATCTTGAAATATGTATTTTTTAAAGCGAACATGTTTAACTCCGTTGCAACTTCTTGGGGTCCCTGGAACAAAATATTTTTAGATGGGGGTCTACGGCCAGATCCATTTTTTAAAAAACTGGTAGGATTTAGAAGACATTTTGTAGAAGCCCCAGAAGCAAAGATTTGATTTACAAATGTTCGCTTTAAAAAATATATATATATATATTCAAAGATTTGCACAATATTTTCACGATTTTTCAAAAATAGCAGATCTACAAGCTCATAGCGCGGCACTCGGTGCCGCGCTATGAGCTTGTAGATCTGCTATTTTTGAATAGCCCAAAGAAATAAAATAAAAATGACAGAGATGCTGTTCCCGGTCTGAATGGGTTAATGAAAACAGTTTGTAGAGATGCCAGATGTCGTAAAGGATGGGGTTATGGTAACCCTTGGGAAGAGTCATGGGAAATGTCCGTGGCTGTGGGGAAGACAGTGGGAGGACTGTCTACTGACAAAACAACTATCTGAAAGGCTGGTGTGTGTGGCCGAGTGTTTTATTTCCTCTTGATACTGGGTTATCTTTGACACTCCAGACAGATGGCAGATCTCTGGTATTTTGTCCCCTTCCGAGTGACAACTCTGTTCTGTGTGTGCGTCTGTGTTTTTGTGCATGTTGTACATCTGCATTCAAACATGAGTTTTTGTCTATATTCCAGGCATATTCCTGTTTCTATTTGCCTATCTACATATCGTGTGTGTGCGCAGGGGTGGGAAAAGTACTCAAATGTTTTACTTAAGTTAAAGTGTCAATACTGCAATGTAGAAGTGCTCTGTTGCAAGTAAAAGTCTGGTGTTCAAAATTTACTCGAGTAAAAGTACAAAAGTATTGGTATCAAAATGTACTTAAAGTACCAAAAGTAAAAGTACTGAAATGTTTGAAAACAGCAGATCTACAAGCTCACAACGCGTCGCGTTAATGTATGTTTCATAAGATCATAATTTATATCTGAAAAGTAACTAGTAACTAAAGTTTTCTAATAATTGTAGTGGAGTAAAAGTACAATATTTGCCTCTAAGATGTGTGTGTGCATTCCTTGGCTCTTAGCCAGGCTTCAGTGGTGGCAGTACAGACAAGACAGCTAGATGCCAGATGGGCTGTAATGATTAAAATCCTGTGTTGCATGGTATTCTTAAGGGCTCTCTTAGGAACAGGCAAAAAAAAAGAAACTATTGCCCAAAAGTAGGTCATGACGAAACATTATTGATGACATTGGACATTGCTCATCCAAAGTTATGAGAGCTACTTCGATACAGTACACCACGTTGAAAGTAGCTTCTCTGTCTAAACATTGGCTTTTTCTCTCTGTCTTACTCACTCACACTAATTGGATCTCATCTTCCCATCCACATCTCATGCCACCTGTGAGATCTTAGTTGAAGTTGCACAATTATGGCTAAATGGTCATTCGGTTTATATTTTTTGCTTAAAAAGGTAGGGTAAGTGATATTTTTTTTGTTAAAAAGGTTTAAGTACTATATTCTGATAGTAATCATTGCTACAGAGCGTTTGTTCGGTCACAGGGGTCTCTCCAGCTCTTTAGTAAACAGAATGTAGTACATTTTCAGGTGGGTGACGAAATCTAAACCAATCAAGAGAGAGCACTGAAAATGTATTTTCTGTTTACTAAAGAACTGGTGAGACATGGGAGACTCCTGAACTCTAGTGTCTAGCACTCTAGAACTCTAGTCTATAGCAATGAGTAGTATCAGAATATAGAGCTATTAAACACTTAGTTTAACCAAAGTAAATCACTTACCTTAACATTGTAATCATGATCATACAGTAGTCATGAATCATGTTGGGTGGAAAAATATTTTTTTGTGATTTTCTTTAATGACGTTGCTGCTCATTGTTCTTAACCCATTAATACCTGGAACGCATCTGTGTCACTTTAGATTTATTTCGCTATTCAAAAATAGCAGATATACAAGCTCATAGCGCGGCACCGAGTGCCGCGCTTTGAGCTTGTAGATCTGCTATTTTTGGGGGGAAAAATAGATTTTTTTCCAAAAACTGTTGGGATTTAGAAAACATTTTTAAGAATCGCCTCAGGTCTTAATAAAGCAATATGCCTCTGGTGAAAGAATGAAACGTGAGAGTGAGAAGAGAACTGGGGGACTTGATCTGATCCCACTTTCCCCCTATTGCCACCCATATAGTTTTTTAGACATATTATGATCCAGTACCAATGGCTTGGACTCGGTCATGAGATTTTTAAGATACATGAGACCCTGTCAGCCGGGTGACCACAGTAAAAAAAACTTGACCTAAACTGCAGATGGAGAAACAGCTTGGAGATGAAGTCGTAGTCGAGGGGCTTTGGGGTAGAACTGGTGCCAGCACAGCTCTGTCTTAATGCATTAAGACCGGGAACGCATCTGTGTCATTTTTTGATTTGAGCTAAAAAGCATTATTTTACACTTTGGGCTATTCAAAACTAGCAGATATACAAGCTCATAGCGCGGCACAGAGTGCCGCGCTATGAGCTTGTATATCTGCTAGTTTTGAAAAATCGTGAAAATGTGTGCAAATCTTTCAATATATATATTATTTTAAAGCAAACATTTTGAACTCAAATCTTTGCTTCTGGGGGTCCCTGGAACAAAATATTTTGAGATGGGGGTCGGCGGCCAAATACATATCATTTTGGGGGTCCTTGACATGAAAAGGTTTGAGCACCACTGATATAGAAACATACGTTTTTCAGAAAACTGTTGGGATTTAGAAGACATTTTGTAGAATCGACTTCAGGTCTTAAAGGGTTAATGCTGGTCTGGACTGTATATCCATACACTGACTGATGGAGTCCCAACCGAGTTCATCCCTTCAGAGACCCAGCAGGGTTTATAAATAACCATGGAGGGTCCTCTGGGAGTTGAGGAATGAGCCGGTCAGAGAATAATGGAGAGGAGAGGAGAGAGGGAAGGAGAGAAGAGAGTGCATGAGGGGGAAAGAAGACGAGAGGAAGAAGGGGATGGGTGGGAAAGAGAGAAAGTGAGAGACAGGAGGGTGGATAGAGATAGAATGGGGTGTACTATATGTGTGAGGGAGAGAGAGAGAGGGAGAGGGAGGGGGGGGGGAGTGTGAGAGACTCTGTGAGGAGGCCATTAACCCTTTAAGACCGGGAACGCATCTGTGTACCCACTTTAACCGTTATTTTACACTTTGGCTATTCAAAAATAGCAGATATACAAGCTCATAGCGCGGCACCGAGTGCCTTGCTATGAGCTTGTAGATCTTTGAGCAAATCTTTGAACATATATATTTTTAAAGCGAACATTTGTAAGTCAAATCTTTGCTTCTGGGGGGGTCCCTGGAACAAAATATTTTGAGATGGGGTCTGCGGCCAAATACATAATTTTTGGGGGTCCTTGACATGAAAAAGTTTGAGAACCACTGATTATAGCAACATCAGTTTTTAAAAAAACTGTTAGGATTTAGAAGACATTTGTAGAATCCCCCAGAAGCAAAGATTTGAGTTACAAATGTTTACTTTAAAAATATATATATATGAAAAGATTTGCACACACTTCCATGGTAAATAAATCAATAAATAGCAGATATACAAGCTCATGGCGCGGCACTCGGTGCCGCGCCATGAGCTTGTATATCTGCTATTTTTGAATAGCCCAAAGAAATAAAAAAAAAGTGACAGAGACGTGTTCCCGGATGGAATGGGTTAAGGATCCCCAGCGGAGCAGTAATATTCTCACAGAACTACATGGTCACGTGACATGATCACATGACACATGTTGAGCCCGGAGGAACGACAACAGAGCCGCGAGTATGAAGTAAAACAACGCTCACGAGCCCGTAATGACAGGCTGTCCCCTGTGGGCACCGGCATACAGACGCACACAAGCCATACGCGCGTGCACACGGCATATACCACACGTACAAGCAGTGGTGGAAAGTAACTGAGTACATGTACTCAAGTACTGTACTTTGACTTCTACTCCACTACATCTCAGAGGCAAATATTGTACTTTTGCTCCACTACATTTATTTGAAAACTTACTAGTTACTTTGTAGATTTTGATTATTACATAAAACATACATTAACCACTTCAGCCCTATATACATTTCAGCCATTTGAAAATAGCAGATCTACAAGCTCACAATGCGTCGCGATGCGACGCATTGTGAGCTTGTAGATCTGCCATTTTCAAAACATTTTTTTATACATTTGCAAACTTGTGAAATGGGACATTCTGCATAATGAGTACTTTCTACTTTTGGTACTTTAAGTACATTTTGATGCCAATACTTTTGTACTTTTACTCAATTAAATTTAGAGTTCCAGACTTTTACTTGTAACAGGGTACAAAACAAGTAAAAAAAGAAATGGAGTACTTTATCCACCACTGCGTACAAGGATACATAAACTGAAGTACAGACACGTTCACACACACACACACACACACACACACACACACACACACACACACACACACACACACACACACACACACACACACACACACACACACACACACACACACACACACATAATTCCCATACACCAACATGCGGTCGCTGGTATACAGCCACTAACACACATTCATTTTTTCCAGGCGTGATTAACCTATAGTATGCATTCTAGCAGAACCCCACCGCCAAGGGGCAATGTCCCAGTACAATTCTCATTCATGCAGCCTTCATTTATCAGTCTGTGAGCCTACCACCATAAAAAGGACACAGTAAAATCCTGAGTGTTTATTTAATTCTGAGAGTGTACAAATGTAACCAAATGGACCCCAGTGGGGGCTCTTAAAGGAGTAGTTCACCCAAAACAAAACATATTTTCTATCAATTAGACACCCCATGAAGCATTGAATTCATGGATTTATTTATTTTTGGTCACATTCCTAAGTCAATAATTTGTTGACCGGCGGGACCAGAGGTATACATAAATTATTATA
Source organism: Gymnoscopelus microlampas (assembly GCF_963454915.1). Classification (NCBI taxonomy): domain Eukaryota; kingdom Metazoa; phylum Chordata; class Actinopteri; order Myctophiformes; family Myctophidae; genus Gymnoscopelus; species Gymnoscopelus microlampas. The sequence continues at coordinate 15,779,845 of NC_139949.1, read as the reverse complement.
TTATAAAACATGAATGAACCACTTTAGCCCCATTTTATACCTTGACTATTTGAAAATAGCAGATCTACAAGCTCACAACGCGTCGTAGATCTGCTATTTTCAAACATTTTGAACTTTTACTTTTGGTACTCTAAGTATATTTTGATGACAATACATTTCTACTTTTACTCCAGTAACATTTTGAACACAGGCCTTTTAACTTGTAACAGACAGTATTTTTATGTTGTGGTATTGCTACTTTTACTTAAGTAAAATATCTGAGTACTTCTTCCACCACTGTATACACGGACATACTGCACAAACCCTAAATAAACCTGTTTGTCGTGGTACTCACCTTGCACAATGCCCCAGGGGTACTGCCTGGCCCTCACCGACTTGTTGCCCACTTTGACCTCCTCCACACTCCCCACCACAGCAAACGGCAGATGGGCCTGCTCAGGGTCAGAGGTCAAACAAAAAGAAAAGAAAAGAAAAGAAATAAGGTTACAACAAGTGTAAACCAGAGTCACTACCTGGGCCTGATTCCTGGGAACAGATTCTTTACTTCCTCAAAAAGACTTTATTTCCCAGTCACCGCCCTAGCAACGGTACTTGGTGTTGTGGCCACCAAACGTTAACTGGTTTTACAGATGTCGTTTTGGTGGGAGACAACTGGAGCACTGGGGAGGGATGAAAGAGAACTTAACGTTCGACTTTCAAATAAAACCCAACTTCACCGCACGACTTTCTGACTTATCTTTTTCACGACTAGAACGCGCCACAGAGCTGAACGTTTGTTTACATACACACAAGCCACACCGGAGCGGTTTGTTTACGTTTTAACATGTGGCCGACTTGGGCTCGGAGGCATTTTTCATTGACATGATTAACCCATTATGACCGGGAACGCATCTGTGTAACCACTTAAACCATTATTTTGTACTCATTTACAGCAGATATACAAGCTCATAAAATGAAAATTTGTGAAAATGTGTGCAAAGTTTTGAATATATATATATTTTTTTAAGTGATTTTTTAAACTCAAATCTTTGCTTCTGGGGGGTCCCTGGTCCAAAATATTTTGAGATGGGTGTCCGTGGCCCAATACATATTATTTTGGGTGGTCCTAGACATAGAAAAACATTAGTATTTAGAAGACATTTGTAGAATCTCCAGAAGCAAAGATTTGAGTTACAAATGTTCGCTTTAAAAATATATATATTCAAAGATTTGCACAAATTTTCATGATTTAAAAGAAATAGCAGAACTACAAGCTCGTATGACCTTGTAGATCTGCTATTTTTGAATAGCCCCCCCAAAAAAAAATCTAAAAATGACACAGACGCGTTCCCGGTCTTAACGGGTTAAACACACGGTTCTTTATTGCTCTCGGAGGTTTACTATGCTCCCGCTGGGCCACAGAGCACTGCATCATGGGGAAAACACGCCTGGCGCGCAACCGCAAAAATTAGGTGGCCAGTTTAAACCAGCTGGCGGCCGGCCGCGGGAATCTGCTTGGCCTGGGTGAGCAGTGTTGCCAGATTCTGCAACCAGGTCTAGGAAAACCAGCCGAAAAGAAGCGAAGTATGGGCCACATGTGCACTTTAACATATACATCAGTATTTGAAAATAGCAGATCTACAAGCTCACAACGCGTCGCGATGCGACGCGTTGTGAGCTTGTAGATCGGCTATTTTCAAATAAAATCTTGCGGGGAAATTATAATAAGCAGATCTGGCAACCCTGCTTGGCCGGTGAGCCTGTGGGGAGATGATGTCATCGACTAGGAATAGACAGGACTATGATTGATATGTGGGGCGGGGCTTACATCCACCTCATCCGGTGGTTATGGGTTCGTCTTCTCGTGCATGGTTTGTTGTGTGCGTGTTCCGTTTGCATGATTTGTGTGTGTGGCCCCGTATCCGTCTGCCAAAATAACTTTAGACTTCCACTAATGAAGTTCACTTCAGATGCAGGTTTATTTTCAGAGTCGCTTAACAACCCTGGAAAATATGTACAGATTGAGATATTTATAAGGGAAGTCAGAGGAAAGTATGCAGCGCTATGAGGCCCATAACGTCTTCCTGTAGTATGCAGAGAGTGACAGAATGGGGAAACGAGCACTCTCAGAGACAGACCCCATGTTCCAGTTTAGTGTGTATATGAATGTGAGGGGACACACACACACACACACACACACACACACACACACACACACACACACACACACACACACACACACACACACACACACACACACACACACACACACACACACACACACACACACACACACACACACACACACACACACACACTGCTGAGTGCAGACCACACATTTTAAAAAGGGATAGTTCACCCCCAAAATGATCGATTAGTCACCCCATGGAGACTCGAATTCATGGATAACGCTTTGTTTCTGTCGCATTGCTAAGCCAATAATTTGATGACCAGTGGACCGGTAGGCAACGGTTCCGGTAGGAGACACAAAAAAGACTCTTTGTATCTCCTACCGGAACCGCTGCCGGTCATCAAATTATTGGCTTAGGAATGCGACAAAAAAAAACAATATCCATGAATTCAAGTCTCCATGGGGTGACTAATCGATAGAGAAAAGAAAGTCATTTTGGGGGTGAACTATCCCTTTAAGTCTGTTCAACACGTGTTAATAGCTACACATGTGGTTTGAAAATGTGTGCGAGGTGTTGTGAGCTTGTGGTTCGGCTATTTTCACAATACGAGTCTGTGGAGACGGCATCGAATACAGCGTGTGTGCATGGTGTATATAAGTGTGGCGGTTTGTTTCAGAGTGAAGCTTACGTTCATGGAACCGTTGATCTCGGTCACGGCCTCGTCGTCGGTCGGGAACTGGTAGATCTGAACGCCGTTGCTCACCAACTCGCTCATGATCTTGATCTTGAATTTGTGGAGCTCGCTCTTCGAGATCGTGTCTGCTTTGGCGATGATGGGAATTATGTTCACCTGAAAAGGGAGAGCGGGAAGACGGTTCAGTAAGAGAGAAACATGGAAGGCATGGATTAGAGTGTTGGTTCTCAAAGTGGGGTCCTCGAGGGAGTTTCAGAGGGTCCCCAGCTAAAATGGACCCTTATGGGTCTGTAACTCTGAGTGTACAAATGGAACCAAATGGACC